>NC_092255.1:1313166-1508166 GCF_036320965.1 Panulirus ornatus | reverse complement strand
AATAGACAATTAACGTACGATTATGTACACAAGAATTTGAAATCTTCGTGGTAGAACATGTAGCAAAGTTGTACACCACAAGTGTACATAAGGACGGCTGGTGAGGAGGTGTACAATATCCTGTACAATACAAGACCACGTCTACGTAACTACACACTTCTGCTTTTTCTAATCTTTTCTTTTTTCTTGGATCCTTTCACTGTCATGTGAGACAGACCAACCTTGAGGCACGCCAGACCCGGAGTATAGAGGGAGGGTTGTGAGGGAGGGAGGGAGTGGGAGTATAGAGGGAGGGTTGTGAGGGAGGGAGGGAGTGAGTGGGAGTATAGAGGGAGGGTTGTGAGGGAGGGAGGGAGCGGGAGTATAGAGGGAGGGTTGTGAGGGAGGGAGGGAGCGGGAGTATAGAGGGAGGATTTTGAGGGAGGGAGGGAGCGGGAGTGTAGAGGGAGGATTGTGAGGGAGGGAGGCAGCGGGAGTGTAGAAGGAGGTTTGTGAGGGAGGGAGGGAGTGGGAGTATAGAGGGAGGATTGTGAGGGAGGGAGGGAGCGGGGGTGTAGAAGGAGGATTGTGAGGGAGGGAGGGAGCGGGAGTGTAGAGGGAGGTTTGTGAGGGAGGGAGGGAGCGGGAGTGTAGAGGGAGGGTTGTGAGGGAGGGAGGCAGCGGGAGTGTAGAAGGAGGTTTCTGAGGGAGGGAGGGAGTGGGAGTATAGAGGGAGGATTGTGAGGGAGGGAGGGAGCGGGGGTGTAGAAGGAGGATTGTGAGGGAGGGAGGGAGCGGGAGTGTAGAGGGAGGATTGTGAGGGAGGGAGGGAGCGGGAGTGTAGAGGGAGGGTTGTGAGGGAGGGAGGGAGTGGGAGTGTAGAGGGAGGGTTGTGAGGGAGGGAGGCAGCGGGAGAAGAGGGCTCTTACAGTACTTTTCCCTTCCGTAATATAAGCTTGTCTGGTTTTTAATCATCTTTCTATGTGGGAGGTTTGAGACCTTGGTTTTATGGGGTTAAGACATTGATTTTGTTTTCCACGTCGAGATAGCTAGATAGATTGATAGACAGATGGATAGATAGATAGAAAAAAGAGAAAGAACATTGTTCGGTCGTGCTCAAGGGTCGTACCGTCGTGCTCAAGGGTCGTACCGTCGTGCTCAAGGGTCGCACCGTCGTGTTCAAGGGTCGTACCGTCGTACTCAAGGGTCGTAACGTCGTGCTCAAGGGTCGTACCGTCGTACTCAAGGGTCGTACCGTCGTGCTCAAGGGTCGTACCGTCGTACTGAAGGGTCGTACCGTCGTGCTCAAGGGTCGTACCGTCGTGCTCAAGGCATCTGTACCAGAACATGACAGCAGCTACACAGAGCATAGTACTGAAAGACGCGAGATAACACATATGATGATAAGACGCGAGATAACACACATGATGATAAGACGCGAGATAACACACATATGATGATAAGACGCGAGATAACACACATATGATGATAAGATGCGAGATAACACACATGATGATAAGACGCGAGATAACACACATGATGATAAGACGCGAGATAACACACATGATGATAAGACGCGAGATAACACACATGATGATAAGACGCGAGATAACACACATATGATGATAAGATGCGAGATAACACACATGATGATAAGACGCGAGATAACACACGTGTGATGATGAGACACGAGATAACACACATGTGATGATAAGACGCGAGATAACACACATGATGATAAGACACGAGATAACACACATGTGATGATAAGACGCGAGATAACACACATGATGATAAGACGCGAGATAACACACATGATGATAAGACGCGAGATAACACACGTGTGATGATGAGACGCGAGATAACACACATGATGATAAGACACGAGATAACACACGTGTGATGATAAGACGCGAGATAACACACATGTGATGATAAGACGCGAGATAACACACATGTGATGATAAGACACGAGATAACACACATGTGATGATAAGACGCGAGATAACACACATGATGATAAGACACGAGATAACACACATGTGATGATAAGACACGAGATAACACACATGTGATGATAAGACGCGAGATAACACACATGATGATAAGACACAAGATAACACACATTTGATGATAAGGAAGATATGAATGAATGGAATAAGGTGTTCGAGGAGGAGGAGGAGGAGAAGAGGAGGAGGAGTTAGAGGCCGGCATCATAAAGGTGAGGGTGTTGTGTGGTGAGGAAAGGTAAAGAGACGGGACTCCACCTGTGTATAAGTCCCGTGTGTACTTATGTAGGTGTTCTCTCTCTCTCTCTCTCTCTCTCTCTCTCTCTCTCTCTCTCTCTCTCTCTCTCTCTCTCTCTCTCTCTCTCTCTCACACACACACGAGTCAGCACTGCCAACGTTCACTCAAGGACGTTCCAAGAATTGCGTCAGGAACCTCCCCAGACCAGCGCCTCTCCCCGGCCACCACCTTCCAAGGACGCTTGCATCTCCCCTTCCCCTGAGCCCTCCCCTCTTCCCTGCCCCACGTCCCCTCCCCCAGCCTCTCTCATGTGACCTACAACCTGGGGTTGAACTCCCGCTCACCCGTTCACCAGACATGGTTCCACGTGTTCCCTCTCCCCAACACCCCCTCCCTCCTGACGGAGGAGGGGAGGGCAAGACTCACCTGACGGAGGAGGGGAGAGCAAGACCTACCAGATGGAGGAGGGGAAGGGAAGACCTTCCTGACGGAGGAGGGGAGGGGAGGGCAAGATCCTCCTGACGAAGGAGGTATTGTAGACCCACCTGACGGAGGAGAAGGGGAAGACCCACCTGACGGAGGAGAAGGGGAAGACCCTCCTGACGACGGAGGCATTGTAGACCCACCTGACGGAGGAGAAGGGGAAGACCCACCTGACGGAGGAGGAGGGGAAGACCCTCCTGACGGAGGAGAAGGGGAAGACCCACCTGACGGAGGAGAAGGGGAAGACCCTCCTGACGGAGGAGGAGGGGATAAACCCACCTGACGGAGGAGAAGGGGAAGACCCACCTGACGGAGGAGGAGGGGATAGACCCACCTGACGGAGGAGGAGGGGATAGACCCACCTGACGGAGGAGGAGGGGAAGACCCACCTGACGGAGAAGGGAAAGACCCACCTGACGGAGGAGAAGGGAAAGACCCTCCTGACGGAGGAGAAGGGGAAGACCCACCTGACGGAGGAGGAGGGGATAGACCCACCTGACGGAGGAGGAGGGGATAGACCCACCTGACGGAGGAGAAGGGGAAGACCCTCCTGACGGAGGAGGAGGGGAAGACCCACCTGACGGAGGAGAAGGGGAAGACCCTCCTGACGGAGGAGGAGGGGATAGACCCACCTGACGGAGGAGAAGGGGAAGACCCTCCTGACGGAGGAGGAGGGGAAGACCCACCTGACGGAGGAGAAGGGGAAGACCCACCTGGCGGAGGGAGGAAAGATAGACCCACCTAATTGAGGGAGGAATGAACAGATAGATGGAAAGATAGATATATAGTTCAAGAGGTAGACACATAAAGCTAACAATGGGTTTGTCTGTGATGATAACCCAGTAATTAGGAGCCATGTAAGTGGGGTCGTAAGACAAGTCATTAGCAGGACGCGAACAATGGAGACAAGGTCATTAACCTCCGGTAATGGGCTAATTAAAGGGCCTCTAATTGTTTTGACAAGCAGTTAGTGCATATTGGGTAAGGTGATTATTTTTCTTATACGATAGCTTGTTGACTGCTTGCTCAAGGTTTGCTTTTATTATGAGATGGATTGGGAATGAGAGAGAGAGAGAGAGAGAGAGAGAGAGAGAGAGAGAGAGAGAGAGAGAGAGAGAGAGAGAGAGAGAGAGAGAGAGAGCATAATGCACTAGTTCAAACAAGACCACACAAACACAAAAACACAGATAGAAGGTAAGACACACATGCACAACACAGAAAAACACATATGAACACATGTAAACACACACACACACACACACACACACACACACACACACACACACACACTCTCTCTCTCTCTCTCTCTCTCTCTCTCTCTCTCTCTCTCTCTCTCTCTCTCTCTCACCCACGCACGCACATCCAACAATTAAGAGAACTGAACTACACGAGCAAATTAGATACCTTAAATTTGTCGACGATGGAAGAGAGAAGAGTAAAGAGTGTTCTTTATCACGTTAAACCTTGAAACAGTATCATGACATCAACAGTGAACGAGCAGTGAACGGGCAGTGAACGGGCAGTGAACGAGCAGTGAACGGGCAGTGAACGAGCAGTGAACGAGCAGTGAACGGGCAGTGAACGAGCAGTGAACGGGCAGTGAATGGCACTTGAGGAAAATATAGAGATAGAAGAACTTGAGGAAATAACACTTTATTAAGAAATTTGTTATAGAGAAATATTTCTCAAGTATAAGTGTAGAGGATGAAGGGAATAAAGTGAGTTATGAGGGAGTGAAAGTGTACAACAGAAATAAATATTCGAAGTTGTATGATGATGACGATGGTAGAGAAGAGATGGGGTCCCACGAGTGTGACCCCCCCCCCCCTCCTCTCCGTACAGTACAAATAGGTAATTACAAATAAGTAATTACCCACAAGTCAGCAACACGAAACGCCACCAAACCCGTTCGAATCTCCCCCTTTCGCAACACTACGCAATCCATTTTCTTTCACAATATGCTAAAGCTTTTTAAGCTGGGCGGGGCGGCTTAGCGTTTCCTTCCCCTACTGGCAAGGTCGGTAGCTTAACCTTACACCATCTCTCATCTTCACTATCTTCACTATCACGACCACTCTAATACTCTCCACACCGTTCTCCTCTCACTATCACCTTGTAGTGCGATCACCATCACCGTTTTCTTCGGACTGTCATCCTCACTATCTCACTATCACCCAAATAGATAGTCGTTAGCGCCAGAGTCGTGTCTTAAGTCACCATCACTTGTATTCATTCACTATCAAATCACGCGTCATTACCGTCACTATATCTTCACACTCACACCTTCACCTTCACTATCTGCTCACATTCACTATCTTCCTCTTCTCACCATCCATCCCTCTCAATATATCACCATTAGCACAATTGTTGAATAGAAACTTGGTGTCCTAAAGTTGTCTTTTGGATAATTAGTCACGTCATTAAACCTGGAAGGAGTAATTAGTCATGTCATTAGCCCTGGAAGGAGTAATTAGTCATGTCATTAGCCCTGGAAGGAGTAATTAGTCATGTCATTAACCCTGGAAGGAGTAATTAGTCATGTCATTAGCCCTGGAAGGAGTAATTAGTCATGTCATTAGCCCTGGAAGGAGTAATTAGTCATGTCATTAGCCCTGGAAGGAGTAATTAGTCATGTCATTAAACCTGTAAGGAGTAATTAGTCATGTCATTAGCCCTGGAAGGAGTAATTAGTCATGTCATTAAACCTGTAAGGAGTAATTAGTCATGTCATTAACCCTGGAAGGAGTAATTAGTCATGTCATTAAACCTGGAAGGAGTAATTAGTCATGTCATTAGCCCTGGAAGGAGTAATTAGGACAGGTAATCACGTATCAATCTCTTAATTACACTCGACTCATGGTTTCCATGGATATCTATGAGGTAATTAGAGTTACGAAAACAGGTAATTAAGTCGTAATTACCACGACTTGCTCAAGGCAAAGTTTTGCTCCTTCTGTTGTTGTTTACAGTGATCTCTTGTAAACAATTTGTTTTGGTTTTTGTTTATATTGTTTCAGTGAAGGTGTGAGGCGTCTGATGGGTTGTATGTGTGAGTGGAACTTGTGGCACAAGCTGGATGATGGGCTTAACATTGTCATCATGTTAGATTATCATTACCACAGTTCCACTACGACTACCACACCTCTACAAGGCACTACCACAACACCCATCACCATCACACATCCATAATGCACCACCACAGCCACACCATCACCACCACAGTCCTACCATCACCACCACAGCCACACCATCACCACCACAGTCCTACCATTACCACCACAGCCACACCATCACCACCACAGCCACACCATCACCACCACAGTCCTACCATCACCACCACAGCCACACCATCACCACCACAGCTCCACCATCATCACCACAGCCACACCATCACCACCACAGCCACACCATCACCACCTCAGCTCCACCATCACCACCACAGCCACACCATCACCACCACAGTCCTACCATCACCACCACAGCCACACCATCACCACCACAGCCACACCATCACCACCACACCTCCACAAAGCACCACCACAGCTCCACCACCATCATTCCTCACGAGGTATTAAAGTCACACAATATTTGCATACTGATTTGGAGGGTTATAATTTTCACCTTTTGTCATGTATCACTTTTGTCTCGCTGGGAAATGTTTCGATGTTTGTCTTTAAGTTTAAACACAAAACCTATTGAGGTAATGACGGGCGTTGGTCAGTAGTTATGATACTAAAAGGAGAATATACTTACTGACTTCATTGATCTATACATTCAGGTGGGTCAAACACTGTTTTACAGACGTGTGTGTGTGTGTATGTAGGTTTAAACGCATTTTTTGAGTGTTTTTCTGAGTGTCTTGCGAGTCTGTATGATATGAATCCATATTCAAATGTGAGTGAGGATGATTCATTTCTTAACACGTAAATATCTTGTGTTTGTCTCACACAATACACTTAGGCTATGTATCTATGCAAATCATTCTAAGTGTTGATGTAAACTATCTAATATTTACAACATTTACATATAAATATAATCAAGTTAACCTTCCTGACTTATCAAAATATATCTGCAGACGTCAACAATTCATATTGGATTTCTAAGTCTTGCAAGAACGCATGATAAAATTCGCACACAAGTTCCCTTGAACACCTGCCTAAGCTCACAGACAGATATCAATGCCATGAGATACTAACAAATCCTTCATGAACGTCAAATTTTGTAAATGATAAAGTATAAAACCGTCAACAGATCTGAGCAAAACCAATAAGGAAAGCTTTTAAACACATAAGAAAAATTCAATCTAAACATTTAATCTTTGAAAGATTCAAATGTATCCATTTAGAAATTTTAAGACAACCAATTTATAGACATGAATCTTGCTTAGATTTTTCAAACTCACAAAATATTGAACACATATATGTCCCATATCTCACACAAACATAAACAAAGCGAGACCAGATCTCCAAGTTTACAAGAACGTAAACAAATCCGACCCGAGTCCGTAAGATTACGAGAACGCAAACACCTCTGGCCTCAACCTATTTACCTATTTTCCATCAGAAACTGTACATCATAACTCCTGTAGTTCACGTGAAGACGACGATGATAGTCTCTTGTGTGTGTGTATATATATATATATATATATATATATATATATATATATATATATATATATATATATATATATATATATATATATATATATATATATATCATCATCATTATTATGGCTCTTTTTTTTTTTATTATACTTTAGGTTATCACTTTCCACCTCTCTCTCCGTCTGTCTGTCTGGCCGTCTGACTGTCACTCCTTTCTTTGTTGATTTACCAAGGTTTACACCAAGGTTTACACCAAGGTTTACATCAAGGTTTACACTTAGGTTTACACCAAGGTTTACTATAGTCTCAAGGCTTGAAATCTATGCTTGATAGTTAACTAAAGAGAGAGAGAGAGAGAGAGAGAGAGAGAGAGAGAGGGACTAAAGACGCAGCTAATAAGGCCAGACACCAGAGCAGGTCGTGAGGTGTGCCAGGAGGAGGTAAAGTTGTTCCTTCTTCCTTTCACAACCACAGCTCCTGCTGCTGCTGCTGCTCCCATTTCCTGAGCTGGTGCGGCATGTTCAGGCCGACTGTGTGACCTATCTCTCTCTCTCTCTCTCTCTCTCTCTCTCTCTCTCTCTCTCTCTCTCTCTCTCTCTCTCTCTCTATCTCTCTCATCACCGATACTATTTTCTTTACGTTTACGAAAAGGGGACCTTCTACTGCATTCTACTGCACTCCTCTTACATTCATCTTCTCCTCTTCTTCTTCTTCTTCCTCCTCCTCCTCCTCTTCTTCTTCTTCTTCTTCCTCCTGCTCCTCCTCCTCCTCCTCCTCCTCCCCCTCCTCCTCCTTGATCTTCGCGCCTATGCAGAGTAGCAGCAAAGTGTAGGATTATAATCTGGTGAGTTTGTCTATATGAGGCGGTGAAAGGCCAGCCCTAGGAGAATGTTCACATCTGGACCAGCCTGCCTGGCTGATGGTTCTGATTAGAAGGGTCTGGCATCATGTTCCTCTACATGTAGGCTCCTCACACACACACACACACACACACACACACACACACACACACACACACAGTACCTGGGTTCCTGGCACAGTGTATAATCTTTCCTCACACATCAGGATCCTCTGTCACTGAGCAGGTTCGAGGAGTTGGCTCCTCTGTCCTCACGGATGACGTTTCCCTCACAGAGCAGACCTCCCTCACAGGGCAGACCTCCCTCACAGAGCAGACCTCCCTCACAGGGCAGACCTCCCTCACAGAGCAGACCTCCCTCACAGAGCAGACCTCCCTCACAGAGCAGACCTCCCTCACAGAGCAGGCCTCCCTCACAGAGCAGACCTCCCTCACAGAGCAGGCCTCCCTCACAGAGCAGGCCTCCCTCACAGAATAGGCGGCTCTCCTATGGCACAGGTCGCTCCTCTCACAACTCATAACCGGCGTGTGAGTGTTGTAGTTTACCAAGCTATGGTTCGAGGCAGCAACAACTCTGAAGATGATGATCAGCAGCGAGTTTGACCCTTGACTGTGTGGTTAAAGTTATTATGTCTGAACCTCTCTCTCTCTCTCTCTCTCTCTCTCTCTCTCTCTCTCTCTCTCTCTCTCTCTCTCTCTCTCTCTCTCTCTCTCTCTCTCTCTCTCTAAGAAGGAGAGGGTGGAGGAGAGGCAAGGGTGGGGGGGGTAAAGATAACGAACATAGTGCTGATGATAATAGTGACAGTAGTAGTGGTAGTGGTTGCCAGGTATCATAATAACAGTTATATGAAGGAGGATGACGACTCTAAGGTGTTGCATGACACTGTTTTCCTCCTGTAGAAAGGCCTGAGGGTTTGTTGCTTCTGCTGGTGTTGCTGTTGCTGGCTCTGTTTGTCTCAACTGCTCCTGTTGTTCCTTTGGCTCCTACTGTTGTGCAATATATTATATTTTTAATTTCATATATCGATGAGTATAGAGAGTCAGTGATAGAAAAAAAAAGATGATTGTTGTGAGAATTAAACAGCAGACTAGCCAACGTGAAGAAAAGTGAAGGTATGTAGACTACCATCATTATGATGAATAATGAAACATTAGTGAATATTGTAAACTTTGTAAGTGAAGGTATGTAGACTACCATCATTATGATGAATAATGAAACATTAGTGAATATTGTAAACTTTGTAAGTGAAGGTATGTAGACTACCATCATTATGATGAATAATGAAACATTAGTGACTATTGTAAACTTTGTAAGTGAAGGTATGTAGACTACCATCATTATGATGAATAATGAAACATTAGTGAATATTGTAAACTTTGTAAGTGAAGGTATGTAGGCTACCATCATTATGATGAATAATGAAACATTAGTGAATATTGTAAACTTTGTAAGTGAAGGTATGTAGGCTACCATCATTATGATGAATAATGAAACATTAGTGAATATTGTAAACGTTGTAAGTGAAGGTATGTAGACTACCATCATTATGATGAATAATGAAACATTAGTGAATATTGTAAACTTTGTAAGTGAAGGTATGTAGGCTACCATCATTATGATGAATAATGAAACATTAGTGACTATTGTAAACTTTGTAAGTGAAGGTATGTAGACTACCATCATTATGATGAATAATGAAACATTAGTGAATATTGTAAACTTTGTAAGTGAAGGTATGTAGGCTACCATCATTATGATGAATAATGAAACATTAGTGACTATTGTAAACTTTGTAAGTGAAGGTATGTAGACTACCATCATTATGATGAATAATGAAACATTAGTGAATATTGTAAACTTTGTAAGTGAAGGTATGTAGACTACCATCATTATGATGAATAATGAAACATTAGTGACTATTGTAAACTTTGTAAGTGAAGGAGAATCATACAACTCATTTGGTTAAAAAAGTGAGGTTGTAAAGTTATCACAACCTTCTCATAACCGATGGTTATCACAACCTTCTCATAACTGATGGTTATCACAACCTTCTCATAACTGATGGTTATCACAACCTTCTCATAACTGATGGTTATCATTCATGAGGAGAAACATGGATGAGTTGAACTATGGAAGGGAGTGTTGCTTGAGTTATGAATATTCAAATATTTGTTTGGTATAGTAATACTGTTGAACACGTAATCTTCACTTGGATAGGAAGAAATGAGGAGAAAGATCGAGTCTAGATTTTAGTTTAGAATTACTTTTTGAACGTTTCTAAAACATTTTGAACGTTTCTAAAATTTTTTGAACATTTCTAAAACATTTTGAACGTTTGTAAAACATTCTGAACGTTTGTAAAACATCCGAAAGCAAACAGAAGCTTAGATTTAGTTCTCCAGCAAGACTTCCAGCTTGGATTTGATAGATATTCACTCCTTTGAAAATACACAAACTTATATATATATATATATATATATATATATATATATATATATATATATATATATATATATATATATATATATTATCCCTGGGGATAGGAGAGAAAGAATACTTCCCACGTATTCCTTGCGTGTAGTAGAAGGCGACTAAAAGGGAAGGGAGCTGGGGGCTGGAAATCCTCCCCTCTCGTTTTTTTTTTTTATTTTTCCAAGGAAGTAACAGAGAAGGGGGCCAGGTGGGGATGTTCCCTCAGGGGCCCAGTCCTCTGTTCTTAACGCTACCTTGCTAACGCGGGAAATGGCGAATAGTATGAAAAAAAGAAATATATATATATATATATATATATATATATATATATATATATATATATATATATATATATATATGTATATATATATATATATATATATATATATATATATATATATATATATATATATATATATATATATCAGAGTTCCTCAGTGATGAGTCACGCCTACTCATCAGACAAATTAATTCTCAGACCAGAAATAATTCAGTAAGAAGGTATTTCTCTCACGTTCATATCATCTGTGGTCTAACACAAGATCATCTCTCCTCATGACTCGTCATGTGAAGTAAAGCAGCTCTGATTTCTGAACGTTTCTTGAGCAAAATTACTTTTTTTGTGACAGAAACCTGATACTCTTACGGAATTTTTTTTTTTTATACAGGCAAAACCAGAGAGAGAGAGAGAGAGAGAGAGAGAGAGAGAGAGAGAGAGAGAGAGAGAGAGAGGGAGAGAGAGAGAGAGGTTAATTCATATTCTCGTTTAGTTTTATGACCATCTAAATTTATTAACAAAATATCATTAATCATGCAAGTTCCTTCCCTAACCTTACATTACACACTGAGAAAACTGACAAGTGGAGCTCAGATGTGTTTCCCTAAACAAATTGAAAATCTCTTAAAAAACAGTACTTTCTGATTTCTTAATTAACTTCCTAACATTTCACAATCATGACGACCTTTCAGAAAAGGTTAATGACATAGTATATATCGCAAGAAAAAATCATGTTGTATTTTATATTCTTCACACACACAAATATACTGATATTTGCATTTATCATTTGTATCTTTGGCCGATCTATGTACCTTCTTTGCATTTCTTGACCTATAGTACAGTACATCTGTATATCTTGCTTAATACTTTAATTGGTTAGTATTGTATTAATCATATAAACGTTCATTACAGGAACAGTTTAGATAACGTTCAAACATTTACCAATGAAAGGTCTTCTAAAAGCAAAAAAAATGTGAAGGAAATGTCCACAACACTCTGTTTTATTAATTCTTTATCTAAACATTTAAGTACATATGCTGAAACACTTGAAGTCACAGACATTGGTGACCAGAGCTCCAGTTTAGATAATTCTTGTATTTCGTATTCATCAAATCCAGCTGCTTCCCTTTGCACTAACAAAATATTCTAAGAATCTTATTTTGTTTACAGTAACACCTAGTTATTATCTTTATATGTAATGTAGATAAAGATAATGAAACTATCTTTAATGGTAAGATAGGTATGAGAAGGATTGTTTTTGAAGACTAAGATATCAGAGATTTTGTTAATGACATAGAATTAGAATGTTCTAACATTATGTGTTTCTAGAATGATTTGTTTATTTTGAGACGATGTGACTTAATATCTAATAATCTTATATATATATATATATGTATATATATATATATATATATATATATATATATATATATATATATATATATATATATATATATTTATATATATATATATATATATATATATATATATATATATATATATATATATATATATATATATATATATATATATTCCTTGAGCAATGCATTGCCAACACTGACAGTTATACATTTATCTAATCTAATATTGTATATTTCTGATTATGAATTAAAACATTGGCAAGTTGACCCATTAAGAGGACTAACTTAGTATGCTAAACTTCTGATAATCTTATGTAGAACTTTGTTACAAACATAATAGTTCACGAAGGGTGGAGTTCCTTCAATATAGTCTATCTATCTATCTATCTATCTATCTATCTATATATATATATATATATATATATATATATATATATATATATATATATATATATATATATATATATATATATATATATGAACAGGAACAAGATACTGACTTTCGATATGTAATGATTAACCAACCTTAATGTACATTATTATGTAAGTCTGAGCACGAAGGTTATGACCCTCCACTCACAACCAAGGTAAAACCTCAGCCTTTAACCTTAAAGTGTACGTAGACTCTTATCAAAGGCCAGGCATCATACTCAAAGGTCGTACCTACAATACTCAATACGTTAAGATATATTCATACGATCATTATGGTGATGAGTATGTGGGCCGGGGCTGGTCAGTTGGTTAGTGGGTTGTTTGGGCTGTAGGTCTGCCAACTGCCAGGGTCATTAAGGCCGTTAACGTATGCTATAACATCCAACAACCGTATCATGTATAACACATACACTCACACTATACATGTGGCCCGTGTGATGATGTGGCTCGTATGATGTGGCCCATGATGATGTGGCCTGTGTGATGATGTGGCCTGTGTGGTGATATGATTGTCTATAAGTTATAAGTTTATCACAACTGCTGAGTAACATCTATGGATTCCGTAGATAAACATAGAGTTATATGTTATTGTTGCTATATACAGAAAGCTTTACCAGCTCTACTAACCTAACCAATATAAAGATATTCGTCAGGATATTGGAGCATATTCATTAAATAACTAATGTGCGATTACCCATTTATGACCAGCGACCTGTCGCAAATTAGAAATAGAAATTTGGAATGAATGGTAGACTGGAAAAGGAAGTCAAAACAACAAAAGAAATGAAATATTTACGAAAATGGGAAATTTTGAACATTAATGAAAGTATCATTAGTTTTATGAAATATTGACACACTCATTTATCCTACTTATCCTGCTTGAGGAGTCCCTTCTATCAGGTTCTTACAGCGCTCAGGAAGTAGGCCACGTCCATCGAGTGGGAGCACAGGTTAAGAAATGCAGTGATGTTGTGTGTGTGTGTGTGTGTGTGTGTGTGTGTGTGTGTGTGTGTGTGGAGAGCAGGACCCCCACAGGACAGCACTGTGTTTGTAACAACTTATCACATAAACTTGTCTTGTTTGAAGCATTAACCCAAGGAATACGTCAGTACGACCCTTGAGTACAATGGTACGACCCTTGAATACAATGATACGACCCTTGAACACGAGGAGACGATTCTTGGGTATAATGACCCGTCTTATACCTGAACCTTAAAACCCAGGTCAAAGGTCAGGCCATGCCTATCGTTGGGTCAACTCATTATCTTCAAGGATCGTAGCGTTGTGCTCAGACTTCAGAACAGAGTCGAGGGTAAGAATTTAGATTCTTAAGATCGACTCTATTCCTTGTTGGAGACATTTGATAAATTTCTATAGCAAAACAAACCTAATTTTACGTATACCAACAAAGTTCTAATAAAAGTGAGCTTATAGAATATATATACATTGGACCCTAGATGTATTTTGAATCAAATGGTTATTCGATATTGATAAATTCTTTATGAATCATATATCATAAATCAAAGTTTATGTTAAACTATAAAATTATCCTAGAATATACGTGATGTCTTACTGTCGGCTTAACTAATTAACATTTCGTGATGGAAACATTTCTACCCGAGGCCAAATATCAGGACCTTATACCACCATGATAACTTGTGACGCATTATCAGTAAAAGATCCGGCTGTAATCTTACTGTTGATACATACTGTAATCTTACAGTTGATACATACTGCAATCTTACAGTTGATACATACTGCAATCTTACAGTTGATACATACTGCAATCTTACAGTTGATACATACTGTAATCTTACAGTTGATACATACTGCAATCTTACAGTTGATACATACTGTAATCTTACAGTTGATACATACTGTAATCTTACAGTTGATACATACTGCAATCTTACAGTTGATACATACTGCAATCTTACAGTTGATACATACTGTAATCTTACTGTTGATACATACTGTAATCTTACAGTTGATACATACTGCAATCTTACAGTTGATACATACTGCAATCTTACAGTTGATACATACTGCAATCTTACAGTTGATACATACTGCAATCTTACAGTTGATACATACTGCAATCTTACAGTTGATACATACTGCAATCTTACAGTTGATACATACTGCAATCTTACAGCTGATACATACTGCAATCTTACAGTTGATACATACTGCAATCTTACAGTTGATACATACTGCAATCTTACAGTTGATACATACTGCAACCTTACAGTTGATACATACTGCAATCTTACAGTTGATACATACTGCAATCTTACAGCTGATACATACTGCAACCTTACAGCTGATACATACTGCAATCTTACAGTTGATACATACTGCAATCTTACAGTTGATACATACAATATGTTACATGAGAGAGATCATCCAAGACTTTACCTTATTAAAGAAAACTTTTCTCTCTCTATCAGGAGAGACGCATGGAAACATGGGCACTATTATCTGTGTTATCTGCAGGAGATAACGAGCAAATTGCATCTAAATCACAAACAACCGAATCACCAGTTCAGTGTGCGTCATCTTACCACAATTTCTTTCAAGGAACATTTCAAACATGACAGCAAAATGTTGTATCCTTCTGCAAGTATAATCTATCATGTGGTCAAGGATGATAATAAAAAAGAAAGCTTAAGGATGATAATAAAGAAAGCTTAAGGATGATAATAAAGAAAGCTTAAGGATGATAATAAAGAAAGCTTAAGGATGATAATAAAGAAAGCTTAAGGATGATAATAAAGAAAGCTTAAGGATGATAATAAATAAAACTTAAGGATGATAATAAAGAAAGCTTAAGGATGATAATAAAGAAAGCTTAAGGATGATAATAAAGAAAGCTTAAGGATGATAATAAATAAAACTTAAGGATGATAATAAAGAAAGCTTAAGGATGATAATAAAGAAAGCTTAAGGATGATAATAAAGAAAGCTTAAGGATGATAATAAAGAAAGCTTAAGGATGATAATAAAGAAAGCTTAAGGATGATAATAAATAAAACTTAAGGATGATAATAAAGAAAGCTTAAGGATGATAATAAAGAAAGCTTAAGGATGATAATAAAGAAAGCTTAAGGATGATAATAAATAAAACTTAAGGATGATAATAAATAAAACTTAAGGATGATAATAAAGAAAGCTTAAGGATGATAATAAAGAAAGCTTAAGGATGATAATAAAGAAAGCTTAAGGATGATAATAAAGAATGCTTAAGGATGATAATAAATAAAACTTAAGGATGATAATAAAGAAAGCTTAAGGATGATAATAAAGAAAGCTTAAGGATGATAATAAAGAAAGCTTAAGGATGATAATAAAGAAAGCTTAAGGATGATAATAAAGAAAGCTTAAGGATGATAATAAATAAAACTTAAGGATGATAATAAAGAAAGCTTAAGGATGATAATAAAGAAAGCTTAAGGATGATAATAAAGAAAGCTTAAGGATGATAATAAAGAAAGCTTAAGGATGATAATAAAGAAAGCTTAAGGATGATAATAAAGAAAGCTTAAGGATGATAATAAAGAAAGCTTAAGGATGATAATAAAGAAAGCTTAAGGATGATAATAAAGAAAGCTTAAGGATGATAATAAAGAAAGCTTAAGGATGATAATAAATAAAGCTTAAGGATGATAATAAAGAAAGCTTAAGGATGATAATAAATAAAGCTTAAGGATGATAATAAAGAAAGCTTAAGGATGATAATAAATAAAGCTTAGGGATGATAATAAAGAAAGCTTTAACAGCAAAGTTGTTATTCAATTATAACTTAATTAATGGATAATTAGAATGCCAGTCTTAACTGCAATCGTGGTTTAGCATCATTAATAAGAGATTGTTATCAGCGAAATTGATAATTTTTTTTTTATTGTGTTAGAATGATAATGACTGATAAAGATATATCAAGTTAAAGTGATAACCAACAGATTGTTCAAGATTTAGGTTAATGTGTGACTCATCTGAGGAAATGTGATCTATATAATCACTTTTTGATGTGTCGGAGTTAAAGAAGAAATTGATGATATCAAAAGGCGGGACCACGCAAGCACAAACAAAAATACAAGCACGTAATATATATATATATATATATATATATATATATATATATATATATATATATATATATATATATATATATATATATATATATATATATAACATACAAAGCTCCAACAGTCAGGATCGAACCTGGGACCCCTTGCGCGTTCATATACACTTTATTCGTATTCATATAACTCCGCGTTGTACAGTCAGGTTCGGTAAAACGCTATCAGCTGGCTATGTGTTCTGTTCGGAAACAACCGATAGACCCCGTTGCTCACCATAGTGAGACGAAGGGTATTCGAGTACTTAGTATTTCGAATAGTTGTTTCTTATTATACAGTCCCTTAGCCTAGCGGTTAGCATGCCTGCCTCTTGCACAAGGGGTCCCAGGTTCGATCCTGGCTGTTGGAGCTTTGTATGTTATATGAAGGTGCGCGTTCATATACACTTTATTCGTATATATATATATATATATATATATATATATATATATATATATATCAGAGGACAGCTACACAGTGTAACAGAGAAATGTAAGTGAAGTTTCGTGGTGTATCAGTTAGCGTTCCTGACCGTGACGCATTCACGGGCCGCCCAGGGTCGAGCGCATAGGTTCGAATTCTGGTTATGGCAGTCGGTCCACAGTCAACCCAGCTGTTCATCCACCCCTAGGGGTTGGTCGATAAAATGGGGGATGCTGGCCGTGCCGTCTCAGCTAACATAAGAAAACTGATAAAGAGAAGCAGGAGTAATCAATTAGAGATTTTGCTTGAGGATTGGCTATTGTGTAGCGCCCAGGTAGATAGATAGATAGAGATAGATAGATAGATAGATAGATAGATAGAGAGAGAGAGAGGAGAGAGAGAGAGAGAGAGAGAGAGAGAGAGAGAGAGAGAGAGAGAGAGAGAGAGAGAGAGAGAGAGAGAGAGAGAAGGGGTGGGATGAGTGGTTGTGGCACACAGGTTTCCTTTGAAATGGGTCAATAAGATATTGAATAACTTGTGTATTATCTTTCCAAACTATTACAAATTTAGTTGGATTTATTTTGTTCTTCAAACGCAAGAAATAATAAAACTTTCCTGAACGTTTACGCTTCGTGACTCTATATAAAGACCTGTTGTTCACAATACACGTGTTAGCAGTGGGAACTGAAACTGCACATCTTAGTTCCCACTGCTAATTATAACACAACACTCAAGAAGAATATGTGATTTTCGAGTTTTTCTGAACCCAGTGCAATGTCTTCGCTTCAATGAGACTTTAAAGTTCTAAAAAGTTCTCCTTGTGTTGTAGCTTTGGTTGTTTTGATCAGAAGTGGTATAAATATTTCAGTAAATATGTTTTCATTACTGAAATGATCGCTGGTTTCTTGAAGAACTCGGAGGCAACTTTAACTAGAATGTTATACCATTAAGTCCTTAGCTAAACCACATCCTACACAATCATCCTAGGTTCCACTTCAGTCTCACCGATAATGAAAATGTAGATCAAGAACATAGAATAAGCGAGTAATAATAGATAAACTGAGAGATAAATGAGACGACCAAACATAGATCTACTGCGAGCGTCCTCAAACCTTCACCAACATAGAAAATGGATGATGAAGAAGATTATGGCAGCGGCAACTATACTATATGGAGTCTGATGGCGCGGGCCAACACCGCTGTTCAGTATCTCATTGAAGAGCTTGTCGTCCTTACTGATCATCATGGATGACCTCTTCATGTTCCTGGCAGTAGGCAGGAAGATAGCTGAGGAAGGAATAGAGACATTTAATTATAGTAATCATTGACGCTTTCCCGGACAGTGTGGTCATACGCACGGATTCTTACGCGTACTTACTCGACCCGTTCCGATGACCCCAGAAATAGAAGTAATAGTGAGGTTCGCCCAGGTCGATGACGTTGTTATCTTGGCCAGTCAGCGGACGTGTGAAGGTGCACCAGACGTGGTCACCGTCCACGTCGGAGGAGTCAAGCGATAAGACCTGACGAAAGACTCAGTTATCAGGCTCAGGGTGCGATAAGGATCAATGCTTATCTTACGAGAAGAAGGAAACGTCTTTAGAAAGATGGATTATAGCAAGATGTGGGTAGGATTATCTTGATTAGAAAGAAGGATAAAAGTAATCTCAAGTTTTGTCAGTATCGTAAAGCAACTTTTTCATTCTATTTACATTTGTAAAAGAGATACACATTACTTATGACTGAGGAAGAAAATGGTATCTTGATACATTATAAGTTTTATGATAATTTTGTATCTTGTATCATATGGTGATTTATTCTAAATCTAGGACGATATTTTTTACTGAAGATTTTTCCTGTAAGTGACTAATATGTCCCACTTCCTTCCATGCACACAACAGATGGAAAAGTATTGATAAGTCTCACTGACAACATTTGGTAATGTATTATGTTACAGGAATCAAATTTCTGATATGGAAAGATTGATGATTTTCGTACAGTTGGTGAATGAAGAGAATAGTACGATACTCTTAGAGGGGAACTATTTCCACAATCTCAACACCAAAAAGATGGTGTAGGATAAGAAGTGTCCGGTATCTTATCAAATAAAGTAATGACGACTGATAATCTTATCTAGGAATAAGAAACTGATCTGTTTTGTGTGAAGGATGTGTCCAGAATCTGGTCCAACTGATTACATTTAAGTTATGAATGATTTTCTTGAGTGTTGTGTGTTGTTCTGGGTTCTGGGAGATGAAGACTTTGAGGTGGGGGTTATAGAGGGTTGTTGGGGGTGAGCTGGTTAAGGAAACTGGAAGTAGAAGGTTTAACGTAGCTGCAACGTCAACTCAGGTTGTACATCATCAATCAGCCAAGTAGTTTGCTGTGTGCTCATTACAGTAGAGAATACATATGTATATTTTTCTTTTACGAAAATATTCATATGTAAGTTAACTATAATGCTTTCTGATTTCATGTGTTTCCGGTACAGTTTTACTTAATCAAGTTATGTGATTTGGGCTGTTTAGAAAACTGTCTGTTATCCAAAAAAATATTTTTTTTTTCGCATTTTGAAGACTTCAGCATTTTTTAGTTTGTACTTCGCGTCTTTCTTTTTTTTCTCTAATGTCTTCCAAGAAATACCTGACTGATGCCATGATAGGACATCAAGCTTTGAAAGTCTCGCTTCTTCCGAAATTGCTTTCCATAAATTGTAAAACGTTCAGCGCGGTTCTAAAAGTCTTCGAAAAAAGAGAGAAAGACAAACTCCCGCTTTCGAATCCACCGATACATCTTAAATATTGAAACTTGCCACTTGGTCGGAAAGACAGACGAGGGAATGTGGCCCCACCTCCTCTCTGGGGAAGGGGAGGAGGGTTGGAAATGTCACTTCTCAGTCACTAATGTCCTTGGTGACGTTCTCTATACATGCCACCATCAGCACTCAGTCTCACGAGTTTGGTTCCTGACCGACGGTGTTGTGGTCAAATGTTCAAGACTTAATTTTGCTGGAACTGACACCACGTCGCCGTCTAGTTATCCGCATCTTTCCAATTTTTTTTAACTTTTGGGTTTTATCTGTAAATATTTACTCTTAGAAACCATCATTTTAAGACAAAAAATCTAACTTCTGTGTTATCCTAGACCTTTAATACAAAAATTAAGCCTCCAGTTGATACTATATTTTGTATTTTAAATATATTATTTGTAGATATTATCATTAGTAAAAATTCTTTTTGACTTCAGGCGTAGCTTTATTTCTATGGTGTTTCCGACTTGAAGAAATATCACATAAAACCTTCTCCATTATTCCTAACAATGATTAATCTCTTCTAAGCACATTGTTAAATAAGTTTTATATGTTTAGTAGTAAATAAACCCAGACACAAAACCCGTATACTTTCCTCTCTATCAACAGTCAAATCAATTCCACAAAAGACAGTTTTGTCGTAATAAGTGAACAGGTGTTGTGTACTTTACGTATTTTGTACTGCAAAAGGAGAAGTGTAAATAGATACAGATAATCGACGATGTATTGCCACATTATTGTCATTCTCTGGCTCGCCATATTAACAGATTACGTTGCATAGTTGACCAACACATGTGAGGTGAGGTTTGTCTTCTGAGTCTGATGTAGACAAAACTAATTCTATATTTTTTTGCTATTCGGTATTCTAACTTTTTAGGAATAACTTTCATGGTGAATTTGAAATCAGATCCTCACCGTATTCTTTTTTCTGAGTTTTTTTTTGAGAGATAGATTGATCCTGGTCAGAGTTAATGGGTTATTAAGGCTTTTCGGTCCATTGATTGCCAGGGTCAATAAGGTCGTCAACGTCAAGTTATAACCCATTAAAGAATCACAAATACCATCAGGTACATAAGGTCCATAATGATTAAAAAAGGGTTTCAGGTAAAGAGAAATGTACTGAGGACTTGCAGTGAGAGAATTGTTATCCCGGAACGAAAACAGATTTGAAAGAAATGAAATATTGAGTTGGTTTATCCTGTGAATTCTTCTTGTTTCTTGACAAGGCGACCAGGGGTATGTATGCATGATTCATTCGTGTCCAGGACTTACTGAGAGGAAGGTTCAGCATCACACAGGCTGGTAAAGGGTAACGGGTCAATAAATGAAAAGGTAAAAACACAATCTTATCCGACGTGAACTTCAGGAAGGAAAGATCTTTTCGTGTGTGATATCGATGTGTGAGTGCAGGTGAGGAGGACGAAGATGATGAATCAGGGATGAATATGACCTGAAGATGATGACGAGACTGAATGTGAGGCCCAGAATATGAATCACCACAAGTTAATGATAGGTACGTGGGAGATAATGACGTAATACATAGGTATTCCAACGTAATGACGTCATTAGCAGTAATACTTTAATATCCTGAAGCCATAGTGAGCGTGGCAGTATATCTTGTATTACACATCACTCATATTTACCCACAAGTTCCCACTACACTATAGTTACATATGGGCCGCCCTGTGCCAGGTATGTCACCCCGAGCACACACACCCGACCTGTGCCGGTATTGGCACACCCGAGAAGGGTCGTACCGTCGTGCTGAAGGGTCGTACCGTCGTGCTGAAGGGTCGTACCGTCGTGCTGAAGGGGCGTACCGTCGTGCTGAAGGGTCGTACCGTCGTACTCAAGGGTCGTACCGTCGTGCTCAAGGGTCGTACCGTCTTACTGAAGGGTCGTACCGTCGTGCTGAAGGGTCGTACCGTCGTGGTCATGGGTCAGTATCACAGTGACCCAAGTTGCTTTACAAGGAACAGATGCAAGACAGTCGACCTTCCACAATGTTAGCTAACCTAACCTAACCAAGCTGGACTCCGGCTGACCTATACTGACCTAGGATGACCCGCGGGGGTGGGGGTCAGAGGTCATGTGAACTTACCCCAAGGTGAAGGTCAGGAGAATAGTCCATGTTCTCCAGGAGGTAGTGCTCAACCCCCACGGTGGCCTCCTCCGTACGATAACACACGCTGATGTCGGCACCACTCAGACGATGTCTGTCCTGACTGAATGCTACCGCCAAGTACCCCTGGGGGAGAACTGGGGTTAGAGGCCTGGGAGAGTAGAGGTGAGAGGCTTGGGAGAGTTGGGGGAGAACTGGGGTCAGAGGCCTGGGAGAGTAGAGGTGAGAGGCTTGGGAGAGCTGGGGTGAAGTGGAGATGGCTCTGTGAGTGAAGTAAACAAAGGGTAGAGGAAGATAAGGGTGACCTGATGGGAGCCAAGGGTGATGTAAAGGGAAACTAAAGTTGATGGCAAAGGTAAAGGGTGATCTAAGGGTGATTTAAGGGTGATGTAAGGGTGATATAAGGGAGGATGCCGAGAGGTTTGAGGATCTTGATATACATAACGTTATGTAAACAACTTTAACTGGTTTCTGTAATAAAGAAAATTATTCCTCGACGTATCCTTCTCCATCATGTAAACACATGTAAACAATCCCTCTCCCGTCATTGTTCACATTCGTTAAGAATGTTTGCTTCAGTAAGGCTTTCCCGGGGTTCATGACGTAATAGTGAGGCGTGTGTCTGTCCTGGTGGGAGGATCCGAAGCTTCGAACGTGTGAGTTAAACTGTCATTACATTACTATATTTTCATGTTATTGTTTTAATTATCTTATCAATTGTATATCATGTCTCGTAATGTATGTTTGTCTTGTGATGCTGGAGGTGTAGTCCCGTGCTAGTATACACTGTGAAGCAATATGTTCTTGGGTTCCGAACCAGCGATGGTTCGACTTGATTGTTTCGAGCAGGAAGGATGTGGTGGCGGTCTGTGGCTCAGGCTGGGAGGTGGAGGAGGTCCAGTCGCTGTCTGTCTAGCGGGTGAAGTGTTGCCAAGTTGTCTCTCTTTAACTCCGTTACACACACACACACACACACACACACACACACACACACATATATATATATATATATATATATATATATATATATATATATATATATATATATATATATATATATATATATATACACGCATATTGTATATATGAACGCGAATTTCCATATACAAACCTCCAACAGCCAGGATCGAACCCGGGACCCCTGCGTTGCAGGCGGGAGTGCTCGTGGTAGGATATGATCGTGTGTCACGTCTTACGCTCCACCTCTGGTAAGTATCGAATGCTTTCTATTCTACGTTCATTTGTGTTTATAATGAATATAGTTTGTGTGATCTTTAAAGTTAATCGGGTCGTTTGCAATTTGGGCAATATATTGTAGAAATATTTACTTGGTCATTATTGTATGTATTTCCTGGTTGATGTACTGTGGTACATCATCAGATTGAACGAAGCTGGATAAGAGTAAACAACCGTTTGATACATTTAAGGAAGTTCCTGGCATTGTTGTCATGAACCCAAGGGTCGTAACACTGTGGCGTCAGCTGTTTGCTGTGTTCGTATACGTAGACATACGAACACGTGATTACGAATAGTTAACTGCACAACTGCACACATGCACAAACAAAATCACAAATAAACAAAAAATACGAAACGTCAAGCGCTTTCGTATATTACATTGTCAACACAGAGTGACCGCCCTGTCTTTACAGCTTAATTTAAGAAAAAAGCGTTTGACACTTCGTACTTCATATATTTATATATATATATTCCTATATATATATATATATATATATATATATATATATATATATATATATATATATATATATACGTTTCTTAGTCTTCATTTGTTTGGTTTATGTGAGGAAGTAGGTCAGCCAGGGCTGGCTATCAGGCAATCAGAATACGTCAGTGCATATGATAATTGACCTTATAACTAGTTTTTCCATTTTATTATGGTATTACGTCTTTTAATGTATATATAGCAGGATCCTCGATGTCAACATAATTGATATGATAAAGAAAAGTAATAAAAAACATTGGTTTAACAAGGGAATAAAGAAACCTTCAAATATCTCGACAGAAGTGAAGGAATGATGTACAATATTCTAACTTTTATGAAAGACGAAAGATCTTTATCGAAAAACGAAACTCCAATAGGGAATTCCTGTTGTTAATGTTTCAGAAATATTGATCACTGACGCTCCAGCTTCACCTTGCTGGAGGCCAGGCATCTCCTGCCTGACCGAACACATTTATGTATACATTTCAGAACATAATGAAACTGAAATGATTTATTACATATTTACCATGTTTTTTTTAGAGAATATATACATATATTTTTATACAGAGCAAAATTATCCATAATTATTCTAATATCAATCAAGCAACACACACAAAATATTAATAATGACAGCAAAAGATGGCGCAGTCACTTCTCTTAAATAAGGCTCATAGTTTCATGACAAACGAAACGCTTCGAACTAACGCTCGAGCCTTCATGATGGTTCAGTCTATATGTGATATTATAAGACTATCAAGACTTTTATTCCATTTCTACACTTTACTAATCTGAGAATTAATATACATGAAGTGTTTGACTCTTGATCACGTATGATAATCAAGGTATAATCACAAGGATTTTATTGAGAAAAGAGAAGTAAAATCTAAACCAATAAGGAAGCGAAGCTGACAGAGAAGACTCGACCCCTGAGTGAGATTAATGTATTCTTTCCCAGTGATACGAGAATATCAAGTATCCATTACACATTGAGACAAGTGTTCTCCTTTATATCAAGATAACATGCTTCACTGATCATGTATAATGTTATACTTATGATTAATAATCATATACAATAATGTTCGATGCTTCATTGATCATGTATAACGTTATCACATACTAATGATAATTGATAATCACATACAATAATATTCGATGCTTCATTGATCATGTATAACGTTATCACATACTTATGATAATTGATGATCACATACAGTAATGTTCGTTGCATCGTTAATCAAATCTTTTTGGTAGTATATCGTACATGTTTGTCAGTGAATAACATTTGGTTTCAGTGACTTTTCAGCTCAGTTCAAGATTCAACCAAGAACTTATATAGATTTATTTACGAATGGCATCTTAGTTACGTCTCTTGTATATCACCTGACTGTTGATCTACGTCTTCTATCTCATTCTTGTATCTCCCGTGACGATGTGATCATTACACGAAAGTGCACTTGGGGAATTCATCGTGTGAAAGTAGTTTAGTCTCGTCGTCACACAAGGCAGATATCATTAATTAGAAACTGTACTTATACCATTGTTACCAGTATGCCAGATCTAGGGTAGGGGGAAGTTCGGCTGCCGGCAGTGTTGCCATTCGAGGCCAATAACCTTCCCTAAAGCGAATGTCGCCATAAAATTTGTAGGACGAAAGATCGGCCTCACGAAGGTGAACGCAACGAGCAGTTCTGGTTAATTGATGCTTCGCCCACGCAGGCCCGCTCTCCCGCGCGCCCGCACCCACCCCCCTCCCTCGAATCTGGAGTGTGGCGGAAGGTGGGCATTGTGGTATAAGATGTAAAGCCTCGGGAAGAAGAAGATATTTTGTGACGTGAAAAAAAAAGAAAATCTTTATCCATGATTAGAATATTTTCTCGCTCTATTACCCCATGTTGTACTTACCTTCTCAATACTGCATATAGAAATATAGATAAGCAAACCCGAAATTATACATAACAACATAACAACAACACAGAAATGATGATATTACATTCAATGATACATTTTCAACCTCAAAACCCAGTCAAATATGACTATGGCAGTTGATGTCAGATGGTTGACCTCTGATGGTCAGGTTAACTACTCACGTTAGTCTCGGGCATCTGACCTCCCAGTGTGATCTTGACCTTCGTTTTCTTGGCCAGGTACTCCAGTGTTGCCATATATCGCGAGGTGTGGGCCTCGCACTCGGATCCCCCTTGCTTCATGCAGTAGCGGAAGCAACTCTTGGCAACGGCGCATTCCTTGGTCGACACAGCTGCAAGTAGTGGGTGGGGGAGGAAGGTAAGAAAACGTGGTGTCATTCCATAGAAACCGGAAAGAAAAAGTAATATAGTATGACAGAAAACGGGAAGATGGTTTAGAAGTTATATTACAATATGATGAAGAATGAGTAATTGGCTTAAAAAAGTACTTAAATGGAATGAAAGAGTTTATTAGCTTGAATATCGTACCATCATTTAATGCAAGACGAGAAAGTTGTACAAGAAGCATAATCTTATGTAAAGGAAAACGGGATATGTTAGATTTTCACCAGAACTTACATTTTGGGTTTCAGTGATGAGTTATTTACTTGTGAGATTTTAATCAGGTTTGCATTTGTCTAAAATTAGTCTAAGGCAGAGAATATATAAATGAATAATAAGTAGTGAAAATTTTGCCAAGTGTGCAGTAAAGTTCTAGATATAAGAAGACATTTCAGGGATAACTTGCCAAATCTTAACTTTTCGTTGGAAATTTAGACTCGTGGGAAATATAGACTTCTTTTATGATCCTCCAGAAGTATTCAAGAAAATATCTTTGTACTTTATAATGTGTAGATGTTGAAAACTATCGCCATCCTCTCATGATAATACTCATCTTTCAGGAGAGAAAAATGAAGATGAGATATACAGAGAAACCAGAAGTATCCACTTGGTTCCTGCTACCTCGGGATCTGGGCTCATGTGAATATTTTGTCTGGACGTAAGAGCACCGCACCCATGTGAATAAGACAAGGTAAACTCAGTCTATTTATCTCTCTTCCACACACATCTACCTTAGTTCCATCTGGTTGCTTTGAGGGAAGCGTTGTCTGTATTCTGCCCTCCATCTAGCTATTCCTTCCTCCCTCTAGGTACCATGTTATGTCATTCCCTGCATGTCGCACTCATTCTGCATGACTCATCTGATGGCCTCAAAAGCCCAGCTAGTGACTGTAGTGTTTATATGCTTAGTAGACGATGTTCATAATGTTTAGTTATGTTTATATGGTTCATTAGAGATTGCTGTTTATATGACATGTTTGGTGAGATATGTTTATGTGGTATGTTATGTGATTAATGTTTATATGGATTATATGGATTACTTTATTCAGAATATAGTGGTAGAGTGTAGACATGTCTTTCTGAAGTCTACACATGAGTATAGAGGGGAAGATATGATAACAGACGAATGATATGAAAAGATTGCTGATTGGGAATATGATAAGATTGTGAAGGATCGTGTTACAAGATTGGTTTAATCCGCTGTCGGAGAGGAACAAAGAGGGCCGAGCCAGAGAGACGATTTGGTTATTGAAGTGGCAGGAAAACAAGAGATGGATCGAATGACAAAGGAAAACATAGGATCTAGAAGACCTGCAGGAGGGCAATCAGTGTATGACTATATCTGGTTATTAGACGATAGATTATTAGTAAAGAAAATGAGAAGGATATGAGAAAATAGATCATGTGAAGAAACTCATTTTTGAGAAAGAAATAAGAAATCATTCCATGCTCTCTGTCTCCCATCGACCAACTGAAATTGGAGAGTGTGGAGTGAGGCACCAACACATGACCCTTCCAAGGGGCAGAAGATTCCCTGAGGCTGCCCTTAGATCATACGACTGAAATTGCTTGAAAAAGGAAGAATTTTCGGAAGATATTTTATACATTTTGGTTTGTTAGAATGTTAGAAATGACAGCAGAGATGGACTGTGATTATGGAGATAGGAAACGTACCCTCTCTTCATGATGGCCTAATCCAAGTTTCATTTCTGAGGGTAAGGTAAAGTACTGTTCTTAAGGCAGACACGAGATAGACGAGCAAGCACAGGCGCAAACACAAAAGTGTACGAAAAGTGAAGACGAGATGACGAGATGTCTGTGTTTATACTCGCATGAATTTTGTCCGTTATGTGTTGTGTGATAGAGGGGCAGGAAGTGACGTTGTGTGTGTGTGTGTGTGTGTGTTCATTATCAAACGGATAATGCTATACTTCCAACCGTGTAACCATATCACAAATGACACGCAGCGTAATATGTATACTAAACAATTAACGTAGTCATTCTTCTTCTACAATAAACAGATAAATTGTTTACTCGAACAGTAACCACAGATTTTAAACAACACAAACTTCCTGCTGTCACTCTGGGCAATCAGGTGACAAGATGACCTGGAAATGTTGTTTGAAAGGTCACGTTCAGTCTATCCTCCGGGCAAGTGACTGGTAACCTCCCGGCCCGTCACCCAACCTCAGGGAACAGAAGCATTGGTTTTAACATGATTAATTAAATGTTCTGCCCTGACGTGTGTGTGTGTGTGTGTGTGTGTGTGTGTGTGTGTGTGTGTGTGTGTGTGTGTGTTGGGATTTTAAGACTTTATGAATTGCTCGCACCTAATGAGGTCGATCATGTACTGCAGCATGTATTGGAAAATACATGTTAGATAGAATCATCTAAGCTCATATATATTCTATCTATTCATTATACTTTGTCGCTGTCTCTCGCGTTAGCGAGGTAGCGCAAGGAAACAGACGAAAGAATGGCCCAACCCACCCACATACACATGTATATACATACACGTCAACACACGCACATATACATACCAATACATTTCAAAGTATACATATACACATATGTACACAGACATATACATATATACACATGTACATAATTCATACTTCCTGCCTTTATTCATTCCCGCCGCCACCCCGACACATGAAATGACAACCCCCTCCCCCCGCATGTGCGCGAGGTAGCGTTAGGATGAGACAACAAAGGCCCCATTCGTTCACACTCAGTCTTTAGCTGTCATGTAATAATGCACCGAAACCACAGCTCCCTTTCCACATCCAGGCCCCACAAAACTTTCCATGGTTTACCCCAGACGCTTCACATGCCCTGGCTCAATCTATTGACAGCACGTCGACCCCGGTATACCACATCGTTCCAATTCACTCTATTCCTTGCACGCCTTTCACCCTCCTGCATGTTCAGGCCCCGATCACTCAAAATCTATTTCACTCCATCTTTCCACCTCCATACACACACACACACACACACACACACACACACACATATATATATATATATATTGCTCTGTGTAGGTGTGTATATTTGCGTGTGTGGACGTATGTATATACATGTGTATGGGGGTGGGTTGGGCCATTTCTTTCGTCTGTTTCCTTGCGCTACCTCGCAAACGCGGGAGACAGCGACAAAGCAAAAAAAAAAAAAAAAAATATTGTTCTGATAGCGTTAACTTATTTTTGATGTCTCGTTACATTCCAGTCTTTTCTTAGTCGTCCCAGGAGTTAATGATGCCGTCTCAACAGACACAGAAAGGCTAAACATGAATAATCAGTTGACCTGAGATTTTAAACTAGAACTGAAAATCACTGGCGAGTTGAGCGCTTGTGCTGAGGTCCATCAGCTGACCGATGACGTCAGAGACGTTCGGTGATTGGTTGACTACGTTGTCCAATCTCGAGATCCCTATTGATGACGTAAAGAGCACCGTAACATACACGTATGTTCAATTATTTGATTATAATTACTAATTCATAGAGAACGTGAGGATGACACAGATTCTATACAGCCAAGAAGCTACAATAACCTTTGAGATGTGTTTATGTATGATGGATTCTCAGCCTAGAATAGCAAGAACCAAGGCTCATGTATGTTTAAGAAACTGTAGCAAGATCTGTGGCTTCACCCACACGAACCAGAAATATAATTTCAAATATTTACACCTGACATTTGTTGTCGTACCCGAGGCACTTAATGTTGAAGGCCGTGAGCATGTATGTAATGATCCATAATTAAGTTCGTCTGCTGCTCTTCTACTCCACAGCTAAGCATTACAGAGGTGAGACGCCACACTGGTGGTCGACGTTAAATACCACCTCATCTGTGACGTTTCTATATAGGGTTTTGGTCTGAGGTTACGTCACCCACACGCTTTGTTCTGTGGTTTACGTCTTGTGGCCCTACGTTAGCAACAGCCAATCATATTGGGAGTGCTTTCGTGACGTCATGGATAAGTCTGGTATCAATGGCCAATGAAATGAAAGGTTTGTTTGACATCATGGCTCTCGTTTAACTTTCATAGCCAATCGTGTAAAGGCATGTATGACGTCAGTCGCAAGGGTGGCGATGATTGGTAGGGAAGATGAGAGCTTTATAACGTCACGCCTTCTTCTTCTTCTTCTTCTTCTCATCATTATCATAAGTAGTTGCGGTAGTAGTAGAAGTAGTAATAGTAGTAGTAGTACCAGCAGTTGTGGTATCACTATCATTATTTTAATAATTCTACTCATTATTAATATCATCTGATTATCATTATCAACACTGCTGTCGTTATCATTAATGAACGTGGCAGGATCATAATTACCTTTACCCTTTAACTTCTCCATCCGTATGTATACGGGAGGGTGTATATGTATGGTTTGGGAGGGTGTATATGTATGGTTTGGGAGATTGTATATGTATGGTTTGGGAGGGTGTATATGTATGGTTTGGGAGGTGGGTATATGTATGGTTTGGGAGGTGGGTATATGTATGGTTTGGGAGGTGGTTATATGTATGGTTTGGGAGGTGGGTATATGTATGGTTTGGGAGGTGGGTATATGTATTGTTTGGGAGGTGAGTATATGTATGGTTTGGGAGGTGGGTATATGTATGGTTTGGGAGGTGGGTATATGTATGGTTTGGGAGGTGGGTATATGTATGGTTTGGGAGGTGGGTATATGTATTGTTTGGGAGGTGAGTATATGTATGGTTTGGGAGGTGAGTATATGTATGGTTTGGGAGGTGGGTATATGTATGGTTTGGGAGGTGGTATATGTATGGTTTGGGAGGGTGTATATGTATGGTTTGGGAGGTGGGTATATGTATGGTTTGGGAGGTGGGTATATGTATTGTTTGGGAGGTGAGTATATGTATGGTTTGGGAGGTGGGTATATGTATGGTTTGGGAGGTGGGTATATGTATGGTTTGGGAGGTGGGTATATGTATGGTTTGGGAGATGGGTATATGTATGGTTTGGGAGGTGGGTATATGTATGGTTTGGGAGGTGGGTATATGTATTGTTTGGGAGGTGAGTATATGTATGGTTTGGGAGGTGAGTATATGTATGGTTTGGGAGGTGGTTATATGTATGGTTTGGGAGGTGGGTATATGTATGGTTTGGGAGGTGGGTATATGTATGGTTTGGGAGGTGGGTATATGTATGGTTTGGGAGGTGGGTATATGTATGGTTTGGGAGGTGGGTATATGTATGGTTTGGGAGGTGGTATATGTATGGTTTGGGAGGGGGTATATGTATGGTTTGGGAGGGGGTATATGTATGGTTTGGGAGGGGGTATATGTATGGTTTGGGAGGGGGTATATGTATGGTTTGGGAGGGGGTATATGTATGGTTTGGGAGGGGGTATATGTATGGTTTGGGAGGGGGGTATATGTATGGTTTGGGAGGGGGGTATATGTATGGTTTGGGAGGTGGGTATATGTATGGTTTGGGAGGGGGTATATGTATGGTTTGGGAGGGGGGTATATGTATGGTTTGGGAGGGGGGTATATGTATGTTAGGCATGTAACACGTGTAGTACATCTACATATTGTACTGATTATAGTACAATAAAAGCAAAATAATAGTAATTCCATTAGCATATACGTATAAATAAACCATGATGATAAAACGTTTCTGATGACAACACTGTTAACTACCCCATAATACTGATGACAACACTGTTAACTACCCCATAATACTGATGACAACACTGTTAACTACCCCATAATACTGATGACAACACTGTTAACTACCCCATAATACTGATGACAACACTGTTAACTACCCCATAATACTGATGACAACACTGTTAACTACCCCATAATACTGATGACAACACTGTTAACTACCCCATAATACTGATGACAACACTGTTAACTACCCCATAATACTGATGACAACACTGTTAACTACCCCATAATACTGATGACACAGCAAACTACCACTTTAACCTTCGTACATCACTAGATTCATACTGTATGTTTCTCATCCAGTAGAGACAAGATGGTTATTATCAAAGGATAAAAAAAATGTACGAGAGTTTGAAGAGAAAATGTATTGAAAGATGAACGGGTTCAGTTCATGATGACTGATGCACAAGAGGATGTGAATATACAACAGTAACTACGTTTGTATCATGTTTATCTATCATATAGACGTCATGACGCCTCCCGGGTGTATATGATACACGATAGATAAAACAGGCCTGTAAGACGACAAGATCGTATCTACCAAACTGCTCATCACATGTCACCTGATTACCTGGGTAATTACGTGAGAGCCAATAGGAAACAGCCTGACAATTACTGCAGTGTTGATGTTGGTGTTTATGTTATTAATTGTAGCTGTCGTGAGAACAGCTGGCTAATTACTCTTCTAGTTGATGGCTCTTGTGATTGTTAGCTAGATAAGGTTAGAACATGGACCTCTCTCTCTCTCTCTTCATATATATATATATATATATATATATATATATATATATATATATATATATATATATATATATATATATGAGTCCACGGGGAAAATGAAACACGATAAGTTGCCAAGTGCAGTTTCGTGTAATAATCACATCATCAGGGGCGAGACAAGAGAGAAATATACCAGTATATATATATATATATATATATATATATATATATATATATATATATCATAGACAGTGTATTAGGAATATTCGTTTGTAGAATAAAAATATACAGCAGTAGATTTGTATGTGACTTAAAGAGGCAGTTAACCTACGCACACACCCACACACATACACACACACACACACAAACACCAAGAAAACATCTACAAGAATGCCAGAGGAACTTTCAGATACACTATGTCAGTTCGACAAGGATGTATGTACATCTACAACTACATCTCAAGCAATACATAGCCCTTACGGGCGGACTGCAATAGGATTATAAGGTTAAGGTAGTGTACGTCACTACGACAAGTGTTGACAAGCTACTCACGGTAGAGGTTGAGCTTGAGCGGAGCTGACTTGTAGACCTTGTACTGGGTACCTGCGTTGAGCAGCACGCTGGCCCTGTGGTAGAGGACAGGGGAAGGGTTGAACTGGCTAGTTACTATGGACCTCTCTCTCTTTTCTCTCTCTCTCTCTCTCTCTCTCTCTCTCTCTCTCTCTCTCTCTCTCTCTCTCTGTCTCTCTCTCTCTCTCTCTCTCTCTCTCTCTCTCTACTGGACCATAAAAACTACACATATATACGACAATATATGAAAGAAATTAATTCTAATCAAACAACAAAACAAATAATTAACAAGACAAAGATAAGAGGGAAAATAACAATCTGTTTATCTTCTCTTCTTCAATTGGTTTTCCATAATTACTTTTCCAGGAATATTCTTAATCTACAAGACTTGTACCACAAGTTAGGAAAGTCGTGCCATATCTCCTGTATCCAGATGGGTCAGAAACTTAGATGTATGGTGAATATACTTGAATCTATAGTATTCAAGACTGAGCACTTTTTTAAGTTGAAATAAAGTTTTGGAGACTGTTTAACTTATATATCAGCATCATTACACTCACATGAACACAATTCTGCCCTGATCTTCTCTGGGAGCCATCCATGTGAATGTGAGGTTAGCCAGCCTTAAGGGAGCCGCCTCATGAATGACAGTATTCTCCTCATGATCTCCATTAGGACATGTGAGGTACTCCCCCCTGTGAGGGACGTCCATGAACCGACCAACCACTTCATTCCCTCCTTCCTTCCTCGCCTGTAGCATGAACCCGTTGATATAGTCTGCTGACTGTAGAGTGACTGTAGAGGGAGAAATACAGGAGGTTAGGGGCTAAAGGCAGAAACACTTGTAGGAGAAAGAGAGACGTGTGTTTTAAGGTAACTGTATAACATAAGACACACGACTGACATCATTAATATTGACCTTCACCTCTGAAAGACGAGTGTAGATCTTACAGCAGTGGCATCACCTACAACCCAGTGTTAGTATACAATCCTGGACGACATCTCTTGTGATCTGAGACAGAAACACTAACCCTCATCCTCCAGCACATCTCGTCCATGCATAGCTGAAGTTAAAACCTTATTTCCAGTCCTGTAAAGTAAATCTGTTGTTTCTACCTAAAACTTCGAAGGACCCAGAGGTTCGCCCTGTAAAGATAACGTAGGAACAGACGAGCCTCAGGTGAACGTGTGGCGTCTGATGATCTCTGTATGAATGAGGAATAAATATGTAAGGAAGAAGATTCTTTCTGATCTGTCATGTGATTACGCCTGGATGTGAGGTTGTGTCAGGGTCATGTAGTCTATTACATGAAGATGGAATATGTTAGATATGCTGTTGTCTGCTAAGGGCCGGTACCAGATTTTCTTCTGAGATCCACTTCTTTATTTCTCTCTCTTATTTTCCCTCTCCCTCTATGTCAGGGAGAGGAGAAGGTTGGCTGGAACAGAGAGAGAGAGAGAGAGAGAGAGAGAGAGAGAGAGAGAGAGAGAGAGAGAGAGAGAGAGAGACTGACCAAAATTTTCAATATTTCGTTTGAAATTCAGATGCCACTTGATACACATAACCAATATTCTAGTCTTATATTCCTGATTTATGATCACTAAAAATTCTATAAATCTTGTGCTACTCAATAAATGTCTTCTTCAACACATCTGGTCGCGTCACCGATCACATGTTTCACTTATACTTAAGATTTATGACTTTTAACTAAAATTTATGACACTGAAAATTTATCACTTTTCCTCACGATATATCACATACTCGAAATAAATCACTTATACTTAATTATGTATCACTTACACATGAAATGCACCACACTTCCAAAAGATATAACTTTTATGGATATGTACTTATTTAGATCTATCACACTATCATGTTTTGATTATACTGAAAGGTTTTTAACCATTATTTTCAATCAAAATGTATCACTTTTGCTCATTGTATATCTTTTACATAATATATATATATATATATATATATATATATATATATATATATATATATATATATATATATATAGTTAACAGCTTAACAGATGATATCAATTATTCTTTAGGAACTTTGATAAGTTTCCAGATTAGAGGAGTTTTCCCTTAAACGACAGTATAGCTCGTTTTCTGTGATGAATTTGTTAGATGTAACTGACATCTGTTTTCTATTATATAGATTTCAGTCTTGGAAGCGATACATTATCTATTTGTCTTAGTTTATCATCTATTATTCTTGTTGTAATTTCTATTGGCTGTTGTTGTGTATTATGATTTATCATACATATGAAGATAACCTGATCGATCTGCTTGATTAATTGAAGATTGGAATTTATTAATCGTCTAATGTGATCATGTATTGGTTAGGGTTGCACTGCCCGTTCCTCCTGGTGATTTATTAGTTATTCAGTTATTCTAGTAATGCACTGGTTATTGTTCTAATTAACAGGCTTTTGTATTAACCAATTATGTCTTATTCTAAATTTTCTGTTATATCCTTTAATGTAAATGTTGCCTTCAGCAACAGTGATACTATAAAGGATATCTTAATCAGGAAATCACCTGAAAATTCTCCTGGGTGCATCTATAAAGTACCATGTAGAAATTGTGATAAGTTTTGTGTTGGGCAGACTGGTAAGGATCTTTCTTAGACTTAAGCACCATAAATATACTATAAGAACGGGACAAGAATCAAATGCCTTGTTTAATCAAGTTAAAAACTATGATCATTGTATTGACTGGAGTAATGTCATCTCAGTTATTAACTCTAACTCCAGTACCACGAGAAATATCATTGAATCTTCTATTATTGAATACACAAAGAATTATAATCTTAATATCAGTGATGGTCTATACAAATTGGATAACTTTAGTATTGATAAAATTTGTAAATAATTCATCCTCTTGTCCACATAAGTTTATGATACGCTCGTTGTCTGTCTTGGACAATCGCATGTTTACCAAATGGCGTCCTAGCTACGTCTCTTCGTTGTATATCAACTGACTTATGTTTCTCTTTTGTGTCTACCCTGATGATACAAGAAGGAAATATAACAGTCAGTTGATATACAGAGAAGAGACGTAGCTAGGACGCCATTTGGTAAACATATATATATATATATATATATATATATATATATATATATATATATATATATATATATATATATATATATACCGTCTTTATCTTTAATGATAAGTGATTTATATAAAGATAATTACTGAATATATTCACCTGTGGTTTTTCGTTATTGTTAGTATAAGACAGATTTTGATTTCTATTATCTTTGGTTATTTCAGTTTGGAAGATGGTTGTAGAATGACTGATGGTTGTAGAGTGACTGATGGTTGTAGAATGACTGATGGTTGTAGAGTGACTGATGGTTGTAGAGTGACTGATGGTTGTAGAGTGACTGATGGTTGTAGAGAAACTGATGAGGGAAGTTTTCAGTTTTCATGGTTGTTTGACGAACGAACAATTATATATAAACTTTGTAGCTACAGTTGTGTCCTTTACAAATATACACAATACTTGATGTATTTAACTGTTAGCAATCGATAATCTATAGCTTGTAGTTATGTACAAATTATCTATTCATTTTCTATAAGAAATCTGTTAGATGCCATTCATTCATATTCATGTTATTCATATTTTCAATAAGTCTTTGGAATAAATGTCTTGAAAGTTTGTTGGTGGGAGAGATGCTTTTAGGGAACCTGAGTTCGATTCCATGTGTGTTCCTACTGACCCTGTCACCACAGCAGCGAGGTGGGGCTCCTCGCTGAATAATTCCAAGTACCTGGGATCGATCCCAGGCGGAGAGGAAGGATGGCATTTTGGTCCGGTGGAAGCTGGTTCTGGCCTCCCTCTCCTGGTGGGCTTGGGTGGGCCTGGATGGGCCTGGGTAGGACTGGATGGGTTTGGGTAGGACTGGATGGGCTTGAGTGAGCCTGGGTGGGCCTGGGTGGGCCTGGGTAAGTTTGGGTGGGCCTGGGTGGTCCTGGGTGGGCCTGGGTGGGCCTGGGTGGGTCTGGGTAGGACTGGATGGGCTTGAGTGAGCCTGGGTGGGCCTAGGTAAGCCTGGGTGGGTCTGGGTGGGCTTGAGTGGGCCTGGGTGGGCTTGAGTGAGTTTGGGGTGGGCCTGGGTGGTCCCGGGTGGGCCTGGGAGGGCTTGAGTGAGCCTGGGTGGGTTTGTGTGAGCTTGAGTGGGCCTGGGTGGGCTTGGGCTGGCCTGCGTAGCGAGCACTTAACTACAACTTGGTATAGGTACCGTCCTATCTATAAATAAACTCGTTACTGGTAAATATGTTATCAAATTTAACTCGTTTTTACATTGATAAAGAATTCTCGACTCGTATTCTTTACTATCTTTATAGTCTTTTCTTATCAAGATATCTTTTTCGTAGCAAGATATCTTAAACTGATGACCAGAATCGTCATTAGGAACGTAGGTAAACATTCCTGTGCAGTCTAGGCCACGCATCCCACTCGACATTTGGTAACTTTGAAGTTTGTTTCACTGTTCAATGTTTGATTTAAGAAACCAATATTTCTTTTTGTTGTGTTCAGCAAACCACCTGCGGGTTTTGTGATCGATCGAAAGGGTTAAGTTCAAGGAAGGTGTTGAGGTTGTTGACCTAAAAATGGGGAAGAAATGACCTAGGTCGGGTTAGGTCTCTGTGGACACGATAGTAAGAATTTTAAGCCCGACCGTCGTGTTCAAGGGTCGTACCGTCGTGCTCAAGGGTCGTACCGTCGTGTTGAAGGGTCGAACCGTCGTGCTCAAGGGTCGTACCGTCGTGTTCAAGGATCGTACCGTCGTGCTCAAGGGTCGTACCGTCGTGCTCAAGGGTCGTACCGTCATGCTCAAGGGTCGTACCGTCGTGCTCAAGGGTCGTACCGTCGTGTTCAAGGGTCGTACCGTCGTGCTCAAGGGTCGTACCGTCATGCTCAAGGATCGTACCATCGTGTTCAAGGGTCGTACCGTCGTGCTCAAGGGTCGTACCGTCGTGTTCAAGGGTCGCACCGTCGTGCTCAAGGGTCGTACCATCGTGTTCAAGGGTCGTAACGTCGTGTTAAAGGAGTCCATCATTTCTATTCCTCCCTAGAAACATGGTATATACTATTCTATTCTTTGTGAACTATCAGACACTATTAATCAATAGCAGTTAATAATTTCATCAGCTCGTATCATCAGCAACTGTGGTGGCCACCGTGCGACACAGGTTGTTGGAGTTCCCCGCTAGATTGTTTACATCAGGAGAGTTTGATGCTGAGAGACGTTTCCCTGTTCGTAGTGTGTGTTGGTCAGCAGTGTGGGACATGTGACCCTCTGAGGGGTCCTGTGTGTGTGTGTGTGTGTGTGTGTGTGCTGTTTGTCATGGCAAAATTTCACCATCAATACTCTCTCTCTCTCTCTCTCTCTCTCTCTCTCTCTCTCTCTCTCTCTCTCTCTCTCTCTCTCTCTCTCTCTCTCAGCTGGACAAAGTCTTCCTTCTCTAAATATTTGACCAGTTCATAGCTGCTGAGTCACCGTTTCATGAGGGGTTTGTAGTTCCGCGATCCAGTTTACTGAAGGCACTTCTCGTCAGCTGGCTGGCTGCATGTAGCACGCCTCTCCTGCTATAACATCACGCACACCAGGGGATCAATGACACACATCCTCGCTACTGTGTAAACGGTCTGTTCAAAATAACATTTATGCATGCTACTCGCCCTTATGGTGAGAGTCAGCTGCTGGTATGTCCTTGTTTTGATGATTTTCTTGTCGAGTTTGGAAAAACGCTGGTAAACATTCTTTTGTATTTGAAAATAAGTGTATCTCTTCATATATTTCAACTTATATGTGTGTGTGTGTATATATATATATATATATATATATATATATATATATATATATATATATATATATATATATATATATATTTCAAATCAACCCTTGAATACGCTTTCAAAGTATGAGTATATAGTAGCACTATACATTATACATTGTGACAATTCTGTATATATTGAGAATTCAAAGTATCCTCTGAGCACATGTTACAGTAATGATCAAACTCCACATTATTGAATGATGTTATGCAGGAATTTGTGAATTGATTACGTCACTAGGTATACAAGAGACAACACAACACACAGCACAGGTCCCACATGTACATCTTACATGTAAGGTTATATGGAATGCCACAATATGTAGTCACTCTCCTGGGTGTGGGTCGATATTATGTCGTAAACATTTCTCCTTCCCTCGTACTGATTTCCCATCAGCCAACACAAGGTGGGAATATGACACATTTCTCTCTCTATCATTCACCATAACATGGTAACTGCCCCAGATTCTCCGTCCAGGACGTCAAAACAGGTCAATATGAGGTCATAATCACCAGAGGTCACAACAGTTCGTAAACATGACCTCCCCAGAGACCTTGTATGGGTTGACGAACATACGAATATACACGACCTGACCTCGATGTTGGCACATGTATGATTATTGGGTAGTTAGTGTCAGAATAAGTAGCCAGGTCAATTAGGCATCACAATTACGTGGGTAAGTGATTTCCTTAAAAGTACAAGAGCACATTATGACAATAATTGATCTTGTGATATATTTTATGTAGTTTGTCTGACAGGGTAAGGAAATTAACGTATTAATAGCCTTAAATATCATGAACATCAGTATATACATGTTCACATGTACACACAAAACATACATACACAACAACTGGACACACACACACACACACACACACACACACACACACACGCTCGCTTGCGTTTGCAAATAAAGAAATAACACCAATCGTTCTTACTCTTACTCACAAAGAAAAAAAACACCCACATAAATATCATAAGGTTTGTCCAGTATAGATAAACCAATGGAGGTAATGTATTAATGTAATATATAACAGCTGAAGTTTACATTGCAGAGCTCTGGTGGAGAGCAGAGGTGGCACCACTGTACTGGTAAAGAGTGGAGATGGCAACACTGCCCTGGCGGAGAGTGGAGATGGCAACACTGCCCTGGATCTTGGTTACCATCAACTGGGCAAAAGTAAGTTTGTTGTGGTTTGTTGTGGTTTCATTTTGTTTTCAAGACTTGGATGCTTTTGTATTTCATACCGAGTATATTTTTGTTATTGTTTGTATGTGGGTTTAATAAATCTCTCTCTCTCTCTCTCTCTCTCTCTCTCTCTCTCTCTCTCTCTCTCTCTCTCTCGATGTCAACTAAGGCTTTGTAGACCTATGACTCAACTTCAGTGTAGACGTGAGATTGTACAACAGGAGCAGCAGTCACCTGTGTCTATATAATTCTGTTTTTCCATCATTCAAATTTTGCAGATGATTCTTTCCTGGTGATGAGAAGAGTGTGGCTGAGAGAGCAGAAGGAGGAGGTACGATGATATGGTTATACATGTGGAGAGAATGAGTGAGATATGGATGATGAGGAGATGTGACAGAAGTGGAGAGGAGAAGGAGACTGGACTGGAGATGAGGGGATGGAGTAGAAAAGTTTTTAAATGCTAGGCGCTTGAACATGCAAGAGGGTGAAGGGCGTGCACGGGATGGAGTGAATTGGAGCGACGTGGTATAGACGGGGTGACGTGCTGTCACTGGAAGGAACCAAGGCATGCAAAGCGTCCAGGATAAACCATGGAAAGGTGTGTGGGGCCTGGATGTGGATAGGGAGCTGTAGTTTCGGTGTATTACACATGACAGCTAGAGATAGAGTGTGAACGAATGTGGCAATGTCTTCATTTGTCCCTGGCGCTCCCTTGCCATCGCGGGAAACAGCGAACAAGTACATATATATATATATATATATATATATATATATATATATATATATATATATATATATATATATATATATATATATATATATATATATATACATATATATATATATATATATATATATATATATATATATATATATATATATATATATATGTATATATATATATATATATATATATATATATATATATATATATATATATATATATATATATATATATGTATATATATATATATATATATATATATATATATATATATATATATATATATATATATATATATATATGATTCCTCTTAGCTAGGTATAGTAGTCATCTGTATCACGTAACCTGATGTGACCTGAGGTCAGCAACCAGTAATGTATAACAACCTAAAATGGTTATTCATAACATTATGATAAATACCAATATCAAAATGGAAAATTCTAACTACTGTTGAATATTGGTCAGCCGGACTAAAGGGAAGGTTTGACCTATAGAGTGGGGTAAGGGATGATGGCTTGGGAAATTATCTGAGAGGGATTTTATCAATAAGGAATTATTCATAAGGAATGTACATGCAAGGGATTTATCCATAAGGGATTTATCCATAAGGGATTCGTCTATAGGAAATCTTTAAGGAATTGACAAGGGACTTACATTCAAGGGATATGTGGTACTTAAAACCTTTATCTTACGGTAATTTCCTAAGAAAACGGTGCCCAGGATCAACGTGTAATTACCTGTCGTAATTACTGTAAGTGTTAACAACACGACCACTTGGCACAAATGCAAATCACATTCCACAGACCATCGAGCTCGCTATTTTCCTCATTGTTTCGTTTTCCCATTTCTTTGGATTTCATTCACTCGCTTAAGCCTTTGACACACACACACACACACACACACACACACACTATTGATGGTCTTAAGATATTCATTCCCATAATTGTCGTCCAGTTTTTGCACCTGGAGGACGATGGATCGACTCCCTCTGTAAGTGGGGTTGTTACGCGTCAGGGAAATGATCCAATACCAGACGACAGTTGCCAGATATAGTCCTATATATGTCCTCCAATATCTTATCTTGTTTTTTTTTTTAATGATTTTATGGTCTATTTGTGACAGAGACAGACAGTGTTCACGTTGTAATATGAATTATTATTATATACTTTCCAGTCCATTAGTTGCCAAAATGGCCTCATCGATATGATGAATTATAGACTTTGTCCATCTGTCTGAGGATGAGGATGAGGGGGGTCTGGATGAGAGGGTCTGGATGAGGGGGTCTGGATGAGGGGGTCTGGGTGAGGGGGTCTGGATGAGGGGGTCTGGATGAGGGGGTCTGGATGAGGGGGTCTGGATGAGGGGGGGGTGGTCTAGAGGCTGAGGGACGTGTGAGTTGGTGGCACCAGACGTGACGTGTATTTATGATCCCCCCTGCTACATGTTGATGATTCTCTCTCTCTCTCTCTCTCTCTCTCTCTCTCTCTCTCTCTCTCTCTCTCTCTCTCTCTCTCTCTCTCTCTCTCTCATCTACCCTTCTAAATCGCGCCCTAATCCCCACCTCTCCTCTCTCACCCTACATTTCCCTCCCTCTCTCTCCCTCTCGTCCTTATTGACCTATTTACACCAAGGAACTCAACCCTTTAACATTCCCATTGATCCGGCATAAATCCGGACTAGCGTTCGTGTAGGCCCAGACAGCAGTCAATCCGCATCACACGCTCTCGAACGCACAGCCCAGCCTTCAGATTCTTAACGTTGACTTGATCCAACTGGAGCTTTGTTATATACTCGACCTACATCACGATGTGTTTTTGTTGTTCTTTCATCAATCATTAATTGGTAATAATTCATTTGATATTTCATTAACGACTGTCAAATTATTAGGTTATCAGTCATTGATGGATGAAGATAAATGTGAAATGTTCAGACCCAAACTGTGTGTGTGTGTGTGTGTGTGTGTGTGAGGAAATCACTAGCTGGTCTTGGGCTACTGTTGTTGGGGAAGACCTTAGCAGTGGTGGGGTGGTGATGGCAGTGGTGGTGTTGGAGATAGTGACAGTGTTGGTGATGGATAAAGTGGCAGCGGCGGTGATATTGGTGGTGATAGATATGTGCCTCCCTTCCACAAGAACTTCAAGCCTTTCCATCCACTTGAAAAGTCCTCGTGCGTTATCTATCCCATCTCTCACTATCTCTGAGGGTTGAGTACGGTTGTCAGGGCGTGGAGTGGTCACTGAACGCTTGGAATAAAGTTCGTCTTCCCATGGAAGCTATAGAGCAAGTGTGGGTACCTAGACACGCCTCTTTGATGATCTTAATATGTGAGGACTTATTAAGTAGGAGCTGTAAGTTAAGACGATCAGATTAGATTTCAAAGTACAGAGAGCCATCTGTTGGCCAGATTCCAAAATGATTACGTCGAGTAGTTTTCTGGATACATTAGTTCACAGCGAGGCTATCTGTTGCTATAGTAACCGTGAGAGCCATCTATTGACTAGATTCTAAACTACTAGCCTGGGGAGGTGTGAGAGCTAACCATTGATTATCTCCCAAAATTAATTACTTCGAGGAGGCGTAAGAGCCATCTGGTGAATAGATGCCAAACTAAACAAAGCACCTCTGGAGGCATGGGAGCCATCTATTGACGAGATTCAAAACTAATTACCTGGGAGCTAGATTTGGTAAACATTGCCATCCCAGTGGCAGCGTATTTTCTTAGTAATATTAATTGAAAGAAATAACGGATATGATATGATAAATCCGTCGTTCATTTTCATTAGTTATACATCTAATTAGTGTTGGTTATCATAATCATATTGATTGAAATAAGTCTACACTGAATCTTGAATGTTAATCTTTTGATCAACCATTTTCTTCAGAAGATAGTGAGGCAAAGAGCCGTCATCATCTTCTTCAGTAGGTATAGAACTTCAGCTATGTAGAAAAACCTCTATTAGTTCTGTTAAATAAAAGGGAATACATAGTGGTAGGAGAGAGACTTAAGAAAACCGATTTCAGTACGACGATAGACAGACAGGTTGGTCCATGGCTGTGTTTCTGTAAACAGAGTATAAACAGAGTGTATATATATAGAACGCAAGAAAGCTTTGTCCAAAGTCCTTCCGATGAAAAGTTTTCTTTTATTTTCCTCAAAGTTTAAGGATAATATAATATCTAATCTAAGAAGTAAACGTTACACAGTCAGTGTCTAACTGGTTCATGCTTCACAAATACGTAAGTTTGACATAAGATTAGAACCAGCTCACACAGACCGATTGTGTTTATAGATTGTCCGTTCGTTCGTAATAGTCATCTGGATTCCTGCCGGATTGAGGATCGCATGTACGTTATCGAACGGCATTGACGGTCGCTGTACTCGGCGCCAAATTCGTCTCCTGTGTCGCTGATTGGTGGCCATCGATCATTCCTCTCCTCGAGAATAACAAGACCATTAACTCGTGTGGTACAAATCCAGTGATTACCTACTATTGGCCTGGTAACTGCAGGGGTCATGGACGTACAATGTTTTCAGCAACACACAGTGCGTGATTGTGTGGTGAGTTGTTATGACTGTAGACCAAGTACTTCCGTTAAATACCAATAAAACATTCGTCATTCTTCATAACAAACGTGTTTTGCAACAGGTTACCTAAGTCACAACCTCCTGACCAATTCAAAGTTTGATAACAACCAGTGGTTTATTCACTGAACAATTGTATATTTATGTTGTAAGGAAATCAAGGTCTTTATGTTGTAGTTATATCAACATTACATCATTATTATCATTATTATTATCATTATCATTATTACTCAGTGTGAGTTGGGTTGATTACGTGAGGAATGAGACTAAGCGAAAGGCTGTTGTAGTCAGCGGTGTATGAGTGAAGAGCTGACTAGGATGTGCTGAAATGGTTTGGACATATGGAGAAGATGAGCGAAGAGAGGCCATGTACGAGGATCTGCGTGTCAGAAGTGGAAGGAGGAATGAAAAGGAGAAAGACCAAGGAGTAGATGGAAGGATACAGTGAAAGAGGCTGCAAGTTATAAGTGCTTGAACATTTAGGAGAGTGATATGTGTGCATGGGATAGAATGAATTAGAGCGATGTGGTAAAAGGGGGATGACGGACTGTCAGTGGGTAGAGCTAGGGCTTATGAACTGGTCAATCGCTGAATGATCTGTGGTACTTGGTTATAGATGATGGTTTCTGGTTTCAGTATATCATACACGACTGTTAAAGAGTGGATGTGCACAAATAAAGCCACTGTTCGTTACTTCCTGCCGCTACCGCGGTAATACAGGAGAAGCAATCGTATATGATAAGAAAAAAATGTATTATTAGGATTTTGAGTGATCGGGGCCTGAGCATGCAGTAGAGTGAAAGGCGCGAATGGTATAAAGTGAACTGGAACGATGTGGGATACAGGGGTCGACGTACTGTCATGTGGACTGAACCAGGACATGTAAAGCGGCCAGGAAAGGTGTGTGGAGCTGGTTATGAATAGGGGCTGTGACTTCGGCGTATGGCACATGAAGACTAGAGAATGGGTGTGAGCGAATACGGCCTTTTATCGGCTTTTCCTGGCGCTACCTCGCTAAGGCGGAAAACGGCAGTCAAACATGGGGAACACAGATGAAGATCCGACTTTGAGGTTAACACCAGTTGCCGTGGTCAGTGGTTGATGTACAGGTCAGTGTTATGGTCATCCACAGGTGGTTTACAACCTGTGGGTTATGGGTTTATCTTTCTGGCACACAAGGTGATAACTAGTGGTTATAACCTGGACTCTACAGATTAGTGAGCTTATCATACTCCGTTGCATTATGATTATCATTGTGGACGATCGTTAACAGTGGGTGAGATCCAGGTAGGGACAGAGAGTAGTATCATGTTCGAAGTGATGCTGGTTCTCTTTAAGTCTTATGCTCTGTATTTTGATGCTGAATTACCGGGAAAAAAAGATATTGAATGATTATGACTTGAACTGCGTTGATTACTACGAAGAGACCTGACCTGTGAGGACCTGGCTCGCCGGAAGACCTGACCCCTGAGGATCTGTAATGACTTAATAGAAGACCTGGCGCATCAAAGCTGCACCACGAGGATCTGGACCACCAGGTGACCTGACCTGTGAGAACCTGGCCCTCACAAGACCTGACCTGTGAGAACCTGGCCCTCACAAGACCTGACTTGTGAGAACCTGGCCCTCACAAGACCTGACCTGTGAGAACCTGGTCCTCACAAGACCTGACCTGTGAGAACCTGGCCCTCACAAGACCTGACGTGTGAGAACATGGCCCTCACAAGACCTGACCTGTGAGAACCTGGCCCTCACAAGACCTGACCTGTGAGAACCTGGCCCTCACAAGACCTGACCTGTGAGAACCTGGTCCTCACAAGACCTGACCTGTGAGAACATGGCCCTCACAAGACCTGACCTGTGAGAACCTGGCCCTCACAAGACCTGACCTGTGAGAACCTGGCCCTCACAAGACCTGACCTGTGAGAACCTGGCCCTCACAAGACCTGACCTGTGAGAACCTGGCCCTTACAAGACCTGACTTGTGAGAACCTGGCCCTCACAAGACCTGACCTGTGAGAACCTGGCCCTCACAAGACCTGATCTGTGAGAACCTGGTCCTCACAAGACCTGACCCGTGAGAACCTGGTCCTCACAAGACCTGACCTGTGAGAACCTGGTCCTCACAAGACCTGACCCGTGAGAACCTGGTCCTCACAAGACCTGACGTGTGAGAACATGGCCCTCACAAGACCTGACCTGTGAGAACCTGGTCCTCACAAGACCTGACCTGTGAGAACCTGGTCCTCACAAGACCTGACCTGTGAGAACCTGGTCCTCACAAGACCTGACCTGTGAGAACCTGGTCCTCACAAGACCTGACCTGTGAGAACCTGGTCCTCACAAGACCTGACCTGTGAGAACATGGTTCACGAGAAACACTGACCTGGGATCACTTGGACCACAAGATGACCTTATATGTCAGGACCTGTAGGACCTGAGGACCTTACCTGTCAGGGTCTTGAGACGTCTGTAGCCCTCCTCACTGGTCAGGACCTGGACCTGCATGTTCCCTGTGTACATTGAGGCCTCAGGTGGGGGCGGGCTGGTCGTGGTTGTCGTGGTTGTGGTCGTGGTCGTGCTTGCCTCCTCCGTCGTCGTGTTCTTGCCTTCCTCCGCCGGCTGCTGGACGTGGTTGATCTCCTGCTCTCTCTTCTCGGCCATAGCCACGGCGTCGGGATGCCTCGGGATCAGGTCCTGACACGAGTACTTGCTGTAGATGAATCCCTGGGAGGCGGCAAGCCTCACCGTCTGCGCCACCGTCAGCAGGCATAGGATCCAAGCGTGGTGACGCATCCCGCACATTTTTCACTTCTTGGATCAGACGTAGGACCTGCGGAGTCGAGTTAGACCTGGAGACCTTCCCTCTAGGACCTGGGGAATTGAGCGGCCCCTGTAGCAGACTTCCTTCAGTCTTCCTCTCGAACGTTCAACGAGGAACACTTCGTATTTCCTGCCGATGGTGTCCAAGTATCAGACTTAGTCTTGAGTTCTTCAGAAGTCTAGTGATCAGGGAAAGACGCAAATGACCTTCTCAGAAGGAAGCCCTCCACACTACTTTATGTGTACGATAACGTCTGACCAAAGTGGACTGTCTTTATCCTATCTTATTCTTTCAATGTTTGTGGAAATATAACAGCGTATTCCAGGCTCCGTTCATCAGTGATGATGTGTATCTTCACAGCACAGTGGGTCAATTGAGGTTACTCAAACGTCTGGTCAACCGTTCGCGAAAGCGTTGACTCATCAATTGTTCTGATGGTGTATGGAACACTGCGGTGTACTTTGGACGAGTGTAGCCGATGAATTTTCAGTCTTGCGACATTTCGATAAGTCAGAAACTAACTAAAGTGGTGACCTTTGGGAGATAAGGAAACAGTTCAGACACCAATATACTTCTGAGACCTGTAGAAAACGTTGGACACCGGTAATGTCTTGGAACAACGTAACGTTTGGCACAAACTTTTAAATCTGAGGAACGTTTATAAAGAGAGGCTTTTGAGGCAAGATAAGCTTTGACACTGGTTTTACTCCTGGTCCAGGAAATGTTTGACACTCTTGAAGTCAAGGAACGTTTTACGCTGATAAACTCTTCAGGGTAGAAAACGCTTGACATAAACAGAGTCTTGAAGACAACATAACGTTTAACACAACCAGAAAACGTTTGACACCAACCGACTCTAAGCCAGTGTCACACTAACTTAACTCTCGGGATCACCAGGCTCTCCCAGACGCTCAGATCTTGAGGGTGGAAGACGCCCAAGAAAGTCCAAGTCCTGGATGTCAAAGATGTGCCGCTGGGATCTTCAGGTCTTCCTTCCAGAACACTTTTGTTCGAAGTCAAAGAAGAACAAGTTTTTGTTATTGTTTTCTCTTATCCTTTCTCTCTAGCTATTTTCGTCCTCTTTCTTCCTTTCTCTCCACTTCTTCGTGACTTTGCTGGCAAGGAAGTGACTATCAGGCACTTTCCATGTAACCACAGTTACTGTCGAAACTTTCTTTGCGGATGAGTTTTCGGCTCTTCTTTTAAAGTCTTCCTGTATGTGTTGTTACCTGGGAAGTTATCCATTAAGATTACCACTTGTTGAGGCACATGAGTCTTGAGATGGCAAGTTTATCATCAGACTCTTCGGATAAGTTCTTCTCCGCCGCTTCACTCCTGAAGCTTCCAGTTCTTCGGCGATGCCTTCTGGAAACGACTAAGTTTTCAGCACTTCTTGAAAAATCCCATTCTCTTCGTCGCTTTACCCAAAGTCTTCGTCGCTTCGTTCCGCAAACTTCTGGTTGGTCAGTCTTCAGCCTCGGGGTCTTCCCTCTGACGGGTCTCGAGCAGCACTGGTGGCCGGGGTTTCCCTGCTGGTGTGAGAGCGTCCGCTGCCGCTGTGGGAATGTTCTACTCTTGGAAAAGCCTCGGCGGTCACCATGAATCAATGTCCTCCTGATTTATGTACGAGGATCGTGCGCCGCGCTCCGTGTGTGTGTGTGTTGGTCTCTTGCTACCTGCTACTTGGAGGTACTCTTACAGCAGCTGATGATGGTGAGGATGATTCTGCTAGCGCTACATTTCTTGATGGTTTTGTTACTTGAGGTCTGGAGTACATCTGGGACATTCTAGTATGTCTGGGAGACCACTGGTATATATGGGAGACCACTGGTATATATGGGAGACCACTGGTATATATGGGAGACCACTGGTATATATGGGAGACCACTGGTATATATGGGAGACCACTGGTATATATGGGAGACCACTGGTATATATGGGAGACCACTGGTATATATGGGAGACCACTGGTATATATGGGAGACCACTGGTATGTATAGATCACTGGTATGTATGGGAGGTCACGGGTATACATGAGAAGTCACTGGTATACATGAGAGGCTACTGGTATATATGGAAGTTCACTGGTATACATGACAGGCAACTAGTATATATGGGAGGACACTGGTAGGTCACCTATTCTGCCTGTACACCCCCCCCCCCCCCCACCCCTGTTCATAACACAAACATCAGTATTATTTCCTGGCCACAGATCCACCAGGACAAGATCCTGGTATAATCTTTTACTTTGGGTATATTCATACACCATAACTTGGTGTATATGTTTCATATATCCTAGGGTATATATGACAAGACTATGTCACTATCCTCCCATTGAGTATCATAATTGGAAAAATGCAGTTTAAGTTTTAAAATGTTAGTCACAAATATACTTGGCATATATCAGAGAGTATATCGGGAATGAGGCATACTTGGAATATATGAGACAACGTTTATAATGATTATTTCCTCAGTGATTGGTACGTGCGAGGCAATCATGTTACACAGATTCTCGGTAATGAAGTATTTAGTGAAGACCTGTGTGTAGCCTGTCTTAATGATGTCTGAACAGGTCATTAGATCTACATATGGCAATCATTGTTAGTTTGTTTATGACTAACTAATGATGAGTAGCAGTCATGGTGAACATCTTTATCATCATGATGATAATCTCACCTGAACAATAAATCAATTATGTCATTAATTTTTCCTGTGTTAGCTCCTCTGACCAGACTACCTCCAGACCTCCTATGTTAACTACAACAAGAAATCTACCCCCTCCCCGACCTCCAATTAGTCTACCCAACAACCTTCTATGTTATCTATGATACCTAGTCTACCCCCATACCTCCTGTTTTAGCTATACGAGCTAAGTAACCAACATAGCCAGCTTACCATGCTATGATTTTAAGCGATATATCGTGAGCTGTGTTAAGTTAGCCGGGATGAATCAATGTAGCTAAGCTTTGAGAGGAATTTATTGGTGATTCTGATGTGTGTGTGTGTGTGTGTGTGTGTGTGTGTGTGTGTGTGTGTGTGTGTGTGTGTGTGTGTGTGTGTGTGTGTGTGTGTGTGTGTGTGTGTGTGTGTATGTGTGTGTGTGTGTGTGTGTATGTGTGTGTGTGTGTGTGTGTGTGTGTGTGTGTGTGTGTGTATGTGTGTGTGTATGTGTGTGTGTGTGTGTGTGTGTGTGTGTGTGTGTGTGTGTGTGTGTGTGTATGTGTGTGTGTGTGTGTGTGTGTGTGTGTGTGTGTGTATGTGTGTGTGTGTGTGTATGTGTGTGTGTGTGTGTGTGTGTGTGTGTGTGTGTGTGTGTATGTGTGTGTGTATGTGTGTGTGTGTGTGTGTGTATGTGTGTGTGTGTGTGTGTATGTGTGTGTGTGTGTGTGTGTATGTGTGTGTGTGTGTGTGTGTGTGTGTGTGTGTATGTGTGTGTGTGTGTGTGTGTGTGTGTGTGTGTGTGTGTGTGTGTGTATGTGTGTGTGTGTGTGTGTGTGTGTGTGTGTGTGTGTGTGTGTGTGTGTGTGTATGTGTGTGTGTGTGTGTGTGTGTGTATGTGTGTGTGTGTGTGTGTGTGTGTGTGTGTGTGTGTGTGTATGTGTGTGTGTGTGTGTGTGTGTGTGTGTGTGTGTGTGTGTGTGTGTGTGTGTATGTGTGTGTGTGTGTGTGTGTGTGTGTGTGTGTGTGTGTGTGTGTGTGTGTGTGTGTGTGTGTGTGTATGTGTGTGTGTGTGTGTGTGTGTGTGTGTGTGTGTGTGTATGTCTGTGTGTGTGTGTGTGTGTGTGTGTGTGTGTGTGTGTGTGTATGTGTGTGTTTTGGCGGTTACATATTTGACCAGTAACGGGAGGGAGTTTCACAGATGTGTGGTCTAATCTCTTAAACTTTTCTTACCTTCAGTCAACTTCTTAAACTCGTTTAGAAACTTTAAGGCTGTGATCAGGTCATCAGGTCATCGTCATCAGGTCATCAGGTCATCTTTTCTCCTTAACAGTGGGTAACTTAACTATTTCCAGCTTCTCTTTGCAGCTCATCTTCCATACATCAGGTATCATATTCATTGCTCTCCTTTGCACTCTGTGATTGGATCTTTGTTCTTCTTTAAGTGGGGTGACCAAATATGAGATGGATATTCTAGTTTTGGTCTGATGTATATTGTCAGTGGCTTGCCGGACATTTATTCATCCATTTATTTAACCACTTCTGTTCAAAATGGAGCTCACTCTCTCGTAGAAATCTAATTTGTTACATATGACCCCCTTTCCCTGAGCCCCTGTCATCGCTCGTTTCTGTAGTTTCATCGGCGTGATGGATCAACCATTTGCTATTTGATTGTCTTTTCCAATATTTCTCCGACCACACCCACCAAAGAGATGGTCTATGATTCAGTGCAATGTCTCAGTCTCCTTTGTTAAAGATAGGCACGACTTTTGCCCCCCCACCCCCTTTCCACCCCCTTGCCACTACTTGACCCAGCACAACATTGCGTGCTGCCTATCGAGTGTGCCAAAAGATTTCTTCAATACCTGTAGAAAGACGACATGGTGACCATGAGCCTTTTATGTTATTTTCCCACAAAGCTGAGATCGTGAACTGATAATATTATTCATCCAGTTTCACTCGTTTCCATCTCTCACTCACTGAATAAGAAACATGATTGGTGCAAATCACTGGTAATTCACGATGCCCGCTGTGCCTCTGTATATCTTGCCTTAGCTTATGTTATTTTGCCACTTGGTCTGTATGATATACACACAGCCATCCCCCTTATCATACACGTCTGCATACCTTACTAATCATACTTCTATGGTGGTTATCAAAGGCGTTACGGGGAGCAGGGGAGGGGGAAGCCCAGAACCCCTAATTACCCATTTTCCTTCTCCCTATTTTCAGATGATATGATGGAATGTGAACTATATATATTCATCTGTCTATATCAACTGTCATCTTCCCACTTATAAAGCAAAGACGTCATTGTAAGATCCTCTCCCAGACGCCATCATTACAAGTGTAAGACATGATAAACAAACTGAAGGATCAATACAGTTGTATACCACTAACATGGAAGACATTAATCTTCAGGATGTCTGGTGCAAGTTAGGAACACGTCTGACATGCCAGAAAATCCACCTTTTCCTCCCTTGAAAAAAGAAATAACATTAACCTCCCCGTCTCTCCATGTTCTTCCCAGGCTTCCCCCTCCACATTCCCGAAGTCTGAATCCTGTATCGAACATGGCGAGTGGGGTTTGAACCCTCGGTGTTTGATCAGAGATTCCATTATGCACCGGTGCGCCAACATGACCCATAAAAGTGAAGCAGTATTGATTAATGGAGCCACGCTGGCTCGATCCTTAATTACAAGGCTCTACGTGTAGCTTTGGCTGAGGTAGAGAGTACGTGGTCATTTCAACCTGGGAACACGAGTTCGAACCCTTGTCACTGTATGTATCCTTCCGACCCGTTGTTGAGGTGAAGCTATGAGAGATATTCAACACCAGATGCCATCATTTCTGACCACAGACGATGAAGAATTTCTAGATCTTAGGTTTGGCTAAGGTTCGTAGAGACAGGCTTCGGTCCGTAGAGAGAGACTTCGGTCCGTAGAGAGAGACTTCGGTCCGTAGAGAGAGGCTCCGGTCCGTAAAGAGAGGCTTCGGTCCGTAGAGAGAGGCTTCGGTCCGTAGAGAGAGACTTCGGTTCGTAGAGAGAGACTTCGGTCCGTAGAAAGAGACTTCGGTTCGTAGAGAGAGACTTCGGTCCGTAGAGAGAGACTTCGGTTCGTAGAGAGAGGCTTCGGTCCGTAGAGAGAGACTTCGGTCCGTAGAGAGAGACTTCGGTCCGTAGAGAGAGACTTCGGTTCGTAGAGAGAGACTTCGGTCCGTAGAGAGAGACTTCGGTTCGTAGAGAGAGACTTCGGTCCCCATGTTCGTGAAGGATGTTGTTAAAACTATCCTTCACATTTCATGTTACGTTATATGTTTACTTTCATATCATGACCTTTCGGTTGATATCTACCAGGTCAGTATATCTATATATAATTATTTTCTTTTGTCATGAGAATGTTCACTCCATCTTGAAGTTATCAATCGCCTGACACTTCTCTGTCACTCAGATGGATTGACTTGCAGATGATAACAACTTGTTATGCTATTTTACGTTCAAGTTTTTATTAACCAACTTTTATCGTTTAGTAAACTGTTCCTATCTACATAGAATAGGATATTAGGGTATTAGTACTGTCCTACAGTGCACATTGTTATTGACCATAAGCCCTTCTGTTAACTGCTCATCCCATGTACATTTGCTGATGGTCTGGTGTTTGTATTAGTTGTATGTTCATCATACCAGTCACTTCTGACTGGTGCATTCAGTTACAGGTCAATGGCCTCCAACATCCAGTCATTCTCTGCAACGCCTTCTGTTAACTGCTCATCCCATGTACATTTGCTGATGGTCTGGTGTTTGTATTAGTTGTATGTTCATCATACCAGTCACTTCTGACTGGTGCATCCAGTTACAGGTCAATGGCCTCTAACATCCAGTCATCCTCTGCAACGCCTCGAGTCTCATCTTCTCTGGGTAGCATGTGATTCGAAGCGCTTCAGTCATCAGTCATGAGTTTGCATCTGACACACACACACACACACACACACACACACACACCTCTCCTCCGCGCTCGATGGATAAATGTCATTCATGAGTGTGGACCAGAGATGTGAACAACCAGTTCTCTCTCCAGCTGGTTAAGAAATGAATACTTCAAAAATGTCTCGCTGAATTCCTGACTGGTTATCGCCAGTGTCGTCAGAGAAGACCGAGGCTTCGAACCCGGGTACTGAGACCACTGAAAACGAACCTACCGAAGCCTCGTTCACTCTGTTACTCGTTAATGGAATCCAATATGGAAAATCCTGGATGTCTCATCAGAGTTTCTGCACTAAACTTAGATGATCTAATCGTGTCAGAAGATGGCGGCTTCAGGTACAGGAGAAAGTTGAAACGGTAAAAGAAAAAAGAATCAAGTCGCAGAGAGAGAGAGAGAGAGAGAGAGAGAGAGAGAGAGAGAGAGAGAGAGCTGAGGAATTTATTACCAAACTGTGACTTCATGGAATGTTACCTCAGGCCTGACGGAACTTCCAGGAATTCCATGACTCCAGAGAGAGAGAGAGAGAAGGTCATGAGGTTGCCTGATGCTCCTCCCCGAGCATGACTAAACATGAGAGAGAGAGAGAGAGAGAGAGAGAGAGAGAGAGAGAGAGAGAGAGAGAGAGAGAGAGAGAGTGTTCATATGGTCGTCACGTGACACGTCAATTAATATCTGAAGCAGTGGAAGTCCTCCTCCTCCAGATATTCGCATCAATGGATCCTGAATGTTGAAAACTCTACCTTCGTCAGGGTAGGTGCGTGGAGTCGCCCTGTTGTGACGCACTCAGACAGGGTAGGTGCGTGGAGTCGCCCTGTTGTGACGCACTCAGACAGGGTAGGTGCGTGGAGTCGCCCTTTTGTGACGCACTCAGACAGGGTAGGTGCGTGGAGTCGCCCTTTTGTGACGCACTCAGACAGGGTAGGTGCGTGGAGTCGCCCTTTTGTGACGCACTCAGACAGGGTAGGTGCGTGGAGTCGCCCTGTTGTGACGCACTCAGACAGGGTAGGTGCGTGGAGTCGCCCTTTTGTGACGTACTCAGACAGGGTAGGTGCGTGGAGTCGCCCTTTTGTGACGCACTCAGACAGGGTAGGTGCGTGGAGTCGCCCTGTTGTGACGCACTCAGACAGGGTAGGTGCGTGGAGTCACCCTGTTGTGACGCACTCAGACAGGGTAGGTGCGTGGCGTCGTCCTGTTGTGACGCACTCAGACAGGGTAGGTGCGTGGAGTCGCCCTGTTGTGACACACTCAGACAGGGTAGGTGCGTGGAGTCACCCTGTTGTGACGCACTCAGACAGGGTAGGTGCGTGGCGTCGTCCTGTTGTGACGCACTCAGACAGGGTAGGTGCGTGGAGTCACCCTGTTGTGACGCACTCAGACAGGGTAGGTGCGTGGAGTCGCCCTGTTGTGACGCACTCAGACAGGGTAGGTGCGTGGAGTCACCCTTTTGTGACGCACTCAGATAATGCTATACGAAATATGAGTTATCAAGTTGCGTGAAGTCGATACAATGGTTACTCCAATCCCTCAGTACCTGTGTAGCGTAGCTCATAGGCTTCTGTCGCACGTCACCAGAACTGATGATAGTTGAAGGATTTGTCAACAACGGATTCTGTGTTTATGAAGTCTGGTCTTACTTTAATGTGCTTTATATACCATTCATGAACATCACTGGAATGCTATTTAAGAGTACTAATTGTCAAGAGAAAAAGTATTGCATTTCTTCCTCATGGAGTAATCTCTCAAAGTATAGATATTCAGAGTTTGTGTTTCGTGTAACCTTTATAGTTTTAATGTCACTTCCTCCTCCACCAGCGGATATATGAGGAAGTACTGATACCTAAACTAATTTGTATACTGGGCAACACGGTGACCATAGCTGCTCTTACTCATACGCTGCCACCTTGTCCAAAACGAAACATTATAGATGAGTTATGAAGACGAAATAAAACAATGTGCTTAAAAGATTTATTGTGGATGTTGATATATCATTACCGACTGTTGACTTATCTTTGATGAAAATATTGTAGCATCACTGGTTTTGAGCGTGGCTCGTTGCTTCAGTGTGGTCAATGGAAGTATGACAATAAGTGTGTATGTCTTTGCAAACGAACAATGTTGAGAATACGTAAAAGAGGCTGTTCTACACATGCGATAACTTAACTGAGCCTAGTTAGAGCCTGAGTTCTAGAATAACTCAGTTTCCGAGCAGCTCAAAGTATTCATTTCATCTCTATTCATTATTTTCATCTTGAGAATATCATCATCCAGCTACAATGCTGAACATCTGAATTATACAAGACGTTCCATACATGCTTGCTTGTAAGTGAGGTCTGTGTCAAACCTCGTCCCTCCTGGTGTAGGTTACTTATAAGCTCTTTAAAATGTAAGTGTCTTGACCCATTACCCTCTACACCACACCACTGATCTTGGTCTGCGTTCACAGCGGGATGAACGCTTCATTCTCTAGCTTCCGTGTCACAAGGTGGAGGCCTCAGATCACTGATCAATCACAGAATGTTTACCTTACTGACCAGGTGACATCGGTTGGTCTGTTGGTATATATAAGTCTCTTACGAGCGTCTGCTTCTGACAGGTCTTCCTGGGGTTCGTGACGCAATAGTGAGGCGTGTGTGTGTGTGTGTGTGTGTGTGTGTGTGTGTCCTGGTAGGAGAATCCGAAGCTTCGAACTTAAACTATCATTATATCACTATATTTTCATGTTAGTGTTAACATTATCTTATCAGTTGTATATCATATCTCGTATTGTATGTTTGTCCTGTGATGCTGGAGGTGAAGTCCCTTGTTAGTCTATAGTGTGAAGCAATATGTTCTTGGGTTCCGAACCAGCGATGGTTCGACTAGATTGTGTCGAGCAGGAAGGATGTGGTGGCGGTCTATGGTTCAGGCTGGGAGGTGGAGATCGACCTGTTGTTAAGTGTTTTCCCTCCTTATAGGTTTGGTAATAAACGCTTTGTTTAACATTTTAGTCTATATTTTCCAAACACGTTTTCTTCCCTATGTTCTTGTGTACATAATGTGTATTCTTGTATAGATAATGTATATAGTTTGTTTCAAGTTTTAGTGTTGGTTGGGTTATTGATATTAGAATATTTACTTTTTGTTTTATTTCAAGAATTCATTGTTTGATCTACTGTGGTGATTCATCCCCTTTAATGAAGCAGGTTAACAGTATATAATTATTTGATAGATCTGTGGGTTTTGTTGAAATTATCATTAGCCTCTGAAGTCGTAACATTGCCAAGTACTTCATCAATCTTATTTCCAATTTACCAGTCAGCTGGATTTATAGTTTCTGACTGGAGAACTTTTGCAATTAACAAATCTCATGCATAAATCGATTCTGAGAGAAAAAATGAATTAATTTTACGTTTGCAGTTCACTTGGGTCTCGTATGGCAGCTCCTGCCCGTCGCCATCTTGAAGTCTCGGGCAAAATGTTGGGTTAACAGTTGACTCGATCGATCTTCGCCAGCCTCTACCACACCTAGGAGGCCCTCACTCTCAGCCCTAGCCTGCCAGAATATAACCCAAGTATGGCATAAGGTAAGACAGACCAGCTGGCAAAGTGTTTGACATACCGGGGACTGACGAGTCGACAAAGTAACGTCTTATTTCAATTTATTTTCGCTTCTTAATCTCAAGGTTCATTCTAGGTACAATGATGGTATTGTATCCTCAATAAACGTCTGTCAACAGGTGATGCTGGTTGTGGGTTATGTCCCCCAGCATAATGAAGGACACCTGGTGGCACTGTATCCATACAGTCTCTCACATAACAACACTCAACTCACACAGCTCAGTCGTCGTAGCTCTAGATTTTCCTGCGGTGAGCACTATGCGCTAGTCTTACCTTTTAGCAAAATGGTAAAGCAATAGTTAGTAGTAGGTAGGAACATCATACAGGAGCGTGAGGTAGGAACATCATACAGGAGCGTGAGGTAGGAATATCAAGTAGTTGTAGCAGTAGGCAGGAATATCAGGTGGGTGTGTCAGATAGTAACACAGGAGTAGGTCTTAACATTACGCAGGAATATTAGGTAGACACATTAGGTAGGAGTAGTCAGTAGGGTAAATCAGGCAGGAGCATCTGCAACCATTGTGCTAGAGTTGTCCTCAGCCAGTGTCCTGTTAAGGGTGAGGAACTGAAGGATAAGGGGTGGCAGTGGAGTTTAACATATATGCAGACCCTTTTTGCCAGGGTCACCCAATGGAACAGGCGTCAGAGATATAGATAATACATACTCTAGTTATGGTACTATGTACAGAACTGTGTACAGAACTTTGTACAGCAGTGCACCTGCTGAAACGGTGCTAAATAATGTCGGGCGACATCACTGAGTTTAATGGGAAGTGAATGACATAAACACTCCTTACGCCCCCACCCGCCTAGTCCTGTCATTTGATGTTGCTTGGATTCGGAGCTTCCTTATCATACACTGTTGCCACAAGGTTCTGACGCACCGAATCACATGTATGTGTACGAATGATGGCCAGCACACATACTCCACTATGTAACAAGATACAGTAGACAAACATGTGTATAGTGTATTCTTATATATTGGATTATACTTTGATAAGCTTTGACGGCACTGTAGGTGAAATTTTCATGGGTTTTGAAATTTCTAGAGGTGCTTTTTATCTAAATAAACTCCACGATTTCCCTGATCTTCTTAGCCCTTACCACTATCGGTTTTATCCGGATGGTAAACTCTTCCGTTCCATAGGAGGTTCTGTTAGATTCCACAGTTAGAGAACAGAGCACCTGTCTATGTCTCTGACGCCCGTTCCCTCTGGGAGCTCCCATCATGGGGTGGCCACAGCAAAAGTCTCCACTTATCCCTGACCTTACATGCCTCCCTCACATATACCATTCCACGCATTCTTCCTCAATTTCTCTCCCTCCATCATTCTTCCACTGTTTCCTCATGTTACAGATGGTCCCCTCTTAATCCAACATCTTTAATTGTACTATCATACACTCTCCTTGTAAACTTCCAGTCCTGCATTCTTTCTACATTCCCAAACCACCTCAGAGTACTACATTTCACCCACTCTATTACCCAACAAGTCATTCACTTTGCATTCCCTGCCTTAGCACATGTACACCACTTCATTTCTCTCATTTCCTTCTAGTCATACCACATGCTCTTCTCAAATAGCTCATTTCCACAGCCTGGACTCTTGACCTATGTAACATCCCATCTTCAAGTTTCGGCTGCATAGGTCAGGTTGGGAGGACTATGCTGCTCCTTCATCCTCCCTTCATTTCCGTACTTACATCTCTACCCTTCATTATTCTATTAAGTGCCCCAATGACTCTTCTATCCTGTACTGCTGTCTCCCTTATCTCTCCCTCCATATCACCACACTTACCCGAGACTATTCCTAAACTGTTAATTTTCTCACCTCTTATTCTTTCTCCCTCTATATTCAGAACCATTTCCTACACCGTTTACTACCTTACTTTCACTTTCGTTTACCTTCAGTTGCCTCCACTCACACACATCATAGAACACACTTACAACCCTCTGCACTCCTCATCACTTTCGAAAAACACAGTACCATCCGCAAACAGGCTTGCCACTGGCAACTGTACTGAGCTCAACCCAACACTCCATCTCTGCATCATCTTTCCTAGTTTTGCATTTATTTCTCTTATCACACCATCCATGTATATGTTTATGTATTTTCGTCAATTCTTTCATAATTATCTGGTTAATGATAGGATGGGCTTTAAGATTCCCTGGGGACAAGCCAAAGTTCTTAGTATTAGCAATTGAGACAGATTCAATGACGTTACGTGTGGCATAATCAGCAGAGGGGTATAGAATAACGGGATTTTTAAGGTCAACAGACTGAGCTTTTCCATGACGGTGTTTAGCGACCGCATTTTTGTGGTACTGCAGAGATAACCAGATTTGTTTTCAGAATGAAAAATACTTCTTATAATGAGTCTTTAAAGGAAATATTTTTGAGACAAAAATGCCAAAAATTGAAGGTAATAGTTCAGAGTATTTGCTAGCTCAAAAAACTTTTCGTTTCAAAATAGAAAGATAAAGTATTCGAACACGTCTATACTTGAAATAATCATAGAAAATATATCATAATGCTCTCAGTTACCGATACATATCCAGTAAATACGATGCAAAGGAACAGAAAATATTTTGAAATTGGCTTTATTTAACACTTTAACTGAATGTCATAAGGACAACGAAGCGATATTTTAACACCAGATTTGAATTCAGCATGAAAAATACTTCTTATAATGAAAATTTAAAGGAAATCTATTCTACAGACAAAATTGTCAAAAATTGAAGGTAATAGTTCAGGGTATTTTTTACCTAAAAACCTTTTGTTTTCAAATTGAAAGATAACATATTCAAACACTTCTATACTTGAAATAATCATGGAAAACATATCATAATGCTCTTAGTCATCGATATTATATCCAGTGAATACAATGCAAGGGATCAAAACGTATTTAAAATTGAATTCATTTAACAGCTAAATTGAATGTCATAGAAATGACTAAACGATATCTTAACACCAGATTTTTATTCAGCATACAACATATTTCTCATAATCAGTTTTTAAAGGAAATCTATTTTTTTGAGAAAAATGCCAAAAAATTCAGGGTACTTTTGGCTCAAACCGCGTTTTGTTTCAAAATTGAATGACAAAATATTAATCACTTCTATACTTGACATAATCATGGAAAATATATCATAATGCACTCAGTTACCGATGCATATCCAGTAAATACGATGCATTTCGAGTCAAATGACTGGATTTCGCATTATTAATGCCTTTAATTACTCCCATATTAATTATAATTAAATTAGTATGCTAATAACTCGACTAATTGCACGAATTTTTGGGTTTTGACAACAGATTCGTATTCAGCATACCTAAAAGCATCTATCCTCAAATTCTCAAGAAAATCCATTTTTTTGCTCAGATTTTCAAGTTCTTCAGATTTTAATGATAATCTGGGTATAGATATTATTTTACATGCTGATTAGGTATTTCGAGTCAAATGACTGCATTTCGCAATATCAATGCCTTTAATTACCCCTCATATTAATCATAATAAAATTAGTATGCTAATTACTCGACTAATTGCACGAATTTTTGGGTTTTGACCACATATTCGTATTCAGGCATACCTAAAAGCATCCATCCTGAAATTTTCAAGAAAATCCATTCTTGAAAAAATCATGAAAAATCCAAGGATATAACCTGGCATTTTGCTCAGATTTTCAGCTTCTTCAGATTTTAATGATAATCAAGGGTATAGACGTTATTTTACATGCTGAGTAAGGATTTTGAGTCAAATGAGTGCATTTCGCAATATTAATGCCTTCAATTACCCCTTAGATTAATCGCAATAAAATTAGTATGCTAATTACTCGTGTAATTACCCGAATTTTTGAGTTTTGATCAAAAATTCTTATTTAGCATCCCTAAAAACATCTATCCTGAAATTCTCAGGTAAATCCATTATTTGAAAAAAAAAAAATCAAGAAAAACCTTGCATTTTGCTCAGATTTTCAACTTCTTCAGATTTTAATGATAATCTGGGTATAGATGTTATTTTACATGCTGATTGAGTATTTCGAGTCAAATGACTGCATTTCGCATTATTAATGCCTTTAATTACTCCTTATATTAATTATAATAGAATTAGTATGCTAATTACTCGACTAATTACACGAATTTTTGGGTTTTGACCACAGATTTGTATTCAGCATACCTAAAAACATCTATCCTGTAATTCTCAAGTAAATCCATTTTTTGAAAAAAATCAAGAAAAATCCAAGGCTATAGCCTTGCATTTTGCTCAGATTTTCATCTTCTTCAGATTTTAATGATAATCTGGGTATAGATGTTATTTTACATGCTGATTAAGGATTTCGTGTCAAATGAGTGCATTTCGCATTATTAATGCCTTTAATTACCCCTTATATTAATCATACTAAAATTAATATGCTAAATACTCGACTAATTACACGAATTTTCTGGTTTTGACAGTAGATTCTTATTCAACATACCAAAAAGCATCTATCCTGAGATTCTCAAGTAAATCCATTTTTGAAAAAAATCATGAAAAATCCCCAGGCTATAGCCTTGCATTTTGCTCAGATTTTCATCTTCTTCAGATTTTAATGATAATCTGGGTATAGATGTTATTTTACATGCTGATTAAGGATTTCGTGTCAAATGAGTGCATTTCGCATTATTAATGCTTTTAATTACCCCTTATATTAATCATACTAAAATTAATATGCTAAATACTCGACTAATTACACGAATTTTCTGGTTTTGACAGTAGATTCTTATTCAACATACCAAAAAGCATCTATCCTGAGATTCTCAAGTAAATCCATTTTTGAAAAAAATCATGAAAAATCCCCAGGCTATAGCCTTGCATTTTGCTCATATTTTCAACTTCTTCAGATTTTGATGAAAATCTGGATATAGATGTTATTTTACATGCTGAGTAAGGATTTTGAGTCAAATGAATGCATTTCGCAATATTAATGCCTTTAATTACACCTTAGATTAATCTTAATAAAATTAGTATGCTAATTACTCGAGTAATTACACGAATTTTTGGGTTTTGACCACAGATTTGTATTCAGCATACCTAAAAACACCTATCCTGTAATTCTCAAGTAAATCCATTTTTTGAAAAAAATCAAGAAAAATCCAAGGCTATAGCCTTGCATTTTGCTCAGATTTTCAACTTCTTCAGATTTTAATGATAATCTGGTATAGATGTTATTTTACATGCTGAGTAAGGATTTCGTGTCAAATGAGTGCATTTCGCATTATTAATGCCTTTAATTACCCCCTTAGATTAATCATTATAGAATTAGTATGCTAATTACTCGAGCTAGTTACACGAATTTTTGGGTTTTGACCACAGATTCGTATTCAGCATACCTATAAACATCTATCCTGTAATTCTCAAGTAAATCCATTTTTGAAAAAAATCAAGAAAAATCCCAGGCTATAGCCTTGCATTTTGCTCAGATTTTCAACTTCTTCAGATTTTAATGATAATCTGGGTATAGATCTTATTTTACATGCTGATTACGTATTTCGAGTCAAATGAAGGCATTTCTCATTATTAATGCCTTTAATTACCCCTTAGATTAATCATAATAAAATTAGTATGCTAATTACTCGAGTAATTACACGAATTTTCTGGTTTTGACAATAGATTCTTATTCAACATACCAAAAAGCATCTATCCTGAGATTCTCAAGTAAATCCATTTTTGAAAAAAATCATGAAAAATCCCAGCCTTGCATTTTGCTCAAATTTTCAACTTCTTCAGATTTTGATGAAAATCTGGATATAGATGTTATTTTACATGCTGAGTAAGGATTTTGAGTCAAATGAATGCATTTCGCAATATTAATGCCTTTAATTACACCTTAGATTAATCTTAATAAAATTAGTATGCTAATTACTCGAGTAATTACACGAATTTTTGGGTTTTGACCACAGATTTGTATTCAGCATACCTAAAAACACCTATCCTGTAATTCTCAAGTAAATCCATTTTTTGAAAAAAATCAAGAAAAATCCAAGGCTATAGCCTTGCATTTTGCTCAGATTTTCATCTTCTTCAGATTTTAATGATAATCTGGGTATAGATGTTATTTTACATGCTGATTAAGGATTTCGTGTCAAATGAATGCATTTCGCATTATTAATGCCTTTAATTACCCCTTATATTAATCATAATAAAATTAATATGCTAAATACTCGACTAATTACACGAATTTTCTGGTTTTGACAATAGATTCTTATTCAACATACCAAAAAGCATCTATCCTGAGATTCTCAAGAAAATCCATTTTTGAAAAAAATCAAGAAAAATCCTAGGCTATAGCCTTGCATTTTGCTCAGATTTTCATCTTCTTCAGATTTTGATGAAAATCTGGATATAGATGTTATTTTACATGCTGAGTAAGGATTTCGAGTCAAATGAATGCATTTCGCAATATTAATGCCTTTAATTACCCCTTAGATTAATCTTAATAAAATTAGTATGCTAATTACTGAAGTAATTACACGAATTTTTTGGTTTTGACCACAGATTTGTATTCAGCATACCTAAAAACATCTATCCTGTAATTCTCAAGTAAATCCATTATTGGAAAAAAAAATCAAGAAAAATCCCAAGGCTATAGCCTTGCATTTTGCTCAGATTTTCATCTTCTTCAGATTTTAATGATAATCTTGGTATAGATGTTATTTTACATGCTGAGTAAGGATTTCGAGTCAAATGAATGCATTTCGCAATATTAATGCCTTTAATTACACCTTAGATTAATCTTAATAAAATTAGTATGCTAATTACTCGAGTAATTACACGAATTTTTGGGTTTTGACCACAGATTTGTATTCAACATAACTAAAAACACCTATCTTGTAATTCTCAAGTAAATCCATTTTTTGAAAAAAATCAAGAAAAATCCAAGGCTATAGCCTTGCATTTTGCTCAGATTTTCATCTTCTTCAGATTTTAATGATAATCTGGGTATAGATGTTATTTTACATGCTGATTAAGGATTTCGTGTCAAATGAGTGCATTTCGCATTATTAATGCCTTTAATTACCCCTTATATTAATCATAATAAAATTAATATGCTAAATACTCGACTAATTACACGAATTTTCTGGTTTTGACAGTAGATTCTTATTCAACATACCAAAAAGCATCTATCCTGAGATTCTCAAGTAAATCCATTTTTGAAAAAAATCATGAAAAATCCCAGGCTATAGCCTTGCATTTTGCTCAGATTTTCAACTTCTTCAGATTTTGATGAAAATCTGGATATAGATGTTATTTTACATGCTGAGTAAGGATTTTGAGTCAAATGAATGCATTTCGCAATATTAATGCCTTTAATTACACCTTAGATTAATCTTAATAAAATTAGTATGCTAATTACTCGAGTAATTACACGAATTTTTGGGTTTTGACCACAGATTTGTATTCAGCATACCTAAAAACACCTATCCTGTAATTCTCAAGTAAATCCATTTTTTGAAAAAAATCAAGAAAAATCCAAGGCTATAGCCTTGCATTTTGCTCAGATTTTCATCTTCTTCAGATTTTAATGATAATCTGGGTATAGATGTTATTTTACATGCTGATTAAGGATTTCGTGTCAAATGAGTGCATTTCGCATTATTAATGCCTTTAATTACCCCTTATATTAATCATAATAAAATTAATATGCTAAATACTCGACTAATTACACGAATTTTCTGGTTTTGACAGTAGATTCTTATTCAACATACCAAAAAGCATCTATCCTGAGATTCTCAAGTAAATCCATTTTTGAAAAAAATCATGAAAAATCCCCAGGCTATAGCCTTGCATTTTGCTCAGATTTTCAACTTCTTCAGATTTTGATGAAAATCTGGATATAGATGTTATTTTACATGCTGAGTAAGGATTTTGAGTCAAATGAATGCATTTCGCAATATTAATGCCTTTAATTACACCTTAGATTAATCTTAATAAAATTAGTATGCTAATTACTCGAGTAATTACACGAATTTTTGGGTTTTGACCACAGATTTGTATTCAACATAACTAAAAACACCTATCCTGTAATTCTCAAGTAAATCCATTTTTTGAAAAAAATCAAGAAAAATCCAAGGCTATAGCCTTGCATTTTGCTCAGATTTTCATCTTCTTCAGATTTTAATGATAATCTGGGTATAGATGTTATTTTACATGCTGAGTAAGGATTTCGTGTCAAATGAGTGCATTTCGCATTATTAATAGCTTTAATTACCCCTTGATATTAATCATAATAAAATTAATATGCTAAATACTCGACTAATTACACGAATTTTCTGGTTTTGACAGTAGATTCTTATTCAACATACCTAAAAAGCATCTATCCTGAGATTCTCAAGTAAATCCATTTTTGAAAAAAATCATGAAAAATCCCAGGCTATAGCCTTGCATTTTGCTCAAATTTTCAACTTCTTCAGATTTTGATGAAAATCTGGATATAGATGTTATTTTACATGCTGAGTAAGGATTTTGAGTCAAATGAATGCATTTCGCAATATTAATGCCTTTAATTACACCTTAGATTAATCTTAATAAATTAGTATGCTAATTACTCGAGTAGTTACACGAATTTTTGGGTTTTGACCACAGATTCGTATTCAGCATACCTAAAAACACCTATCCTGTAATTCTCAAGTAAATCCATTTTTGAAAAAAATCAAGAAAAATCCCAGGCTATAGCCTTGCATTTTGCTCAGATTTTCATCTTCTTCAGATTTGATGATAATCTGGATATAGATGTTATTTTACATGCTGAGTAAGGATTTGAGTCAAATGAAGTGCATTTCGCAATATTAATGCCTTTAATTACACCTTAGATTAATCTTAATAAAATTAGTATGCTAATTACTCGAGTAATTACACGAATTTTTGGGTTTTGACCACAGATTTGTATTCAGCATACCTAAAAACACCTATCCTGTAATTCTCAAGTAAATCCATTTTTTGAAAAAAATCAAGAAAAATCCAAGGCTATAGCCTTGCATTTTGCTCAGATTTTCATCTTCTTCAGATTTTAATGATAATCTGGGTATAGATGTTATTTTACATGCTGATTAAGGATTTCGTGTCAAATGAGTGCATTTCGCATTATTAATGCCTTTAATTACCCCTTATATTAATCATAATAAAATTAATATGCTAAATACTCGACTAATTACACGAATTTTCTGGTTTTGACATAGATTCTTATTCAACATACCAAAAAGCATCTATCCTGAGATTCTCAAGTAAATCCATTTTTGAAAAAAATCATGAAAAATCCCCAGGCTATAGCCTTGCATTTTGCTCAGATTTTCATCTTCTTCAGATTTTAATGATAATCTGGGTATAGATCTTATTTTACATGGTGATTAAGGATTTCGTGTCAAATGAGTGCATTTCGCATTATTAATGCTTTTAATTACCCTTATATTAATCATAATAAATTAATATGCTAAATACTCGACTAATTACACGGATTTTCTGGTTTTGACAGTAGATTCTTATTCAACATACCAAAAAGCATCTATCCTGAGATTCTCAAGTAAATCCATTTTTGAAAAAAATCATGAAAAATCCCCAGGCATTTTTGCATTTTGCTCAAATTTTCAACTTCTTCAGATTTTGATGAAAATCTGGATATAGATGTTATTTTACATGCTGAGTAAGGATTTTGAGTCAAATGAATGCATTTCGCAATATTAATGCCTTTAATTACACCTTAGATTAATCTTAATAAAATTAGTATGCTAATTACTCGAGTAATTACACGAATTTTTGGGTTTTGACCACAGATTTGTATTCAGCATACCTAAAAACACCTATCCTGTAATTCTCAAGTAAATCCATTTTTTGAAAAAAATCAAGAAAAATCCAAGGCTATAGCCTTGCATTTTGCTCAGATTTTCATCTTCTTCAGATTTTAATGATAATCTGGGTATAGATGTTATTTTACATGCTGAGTAAGGATTTCGTGTCAAATGAGTGCATTTCGCATTATTAATGCTTTTAATTACCCCTTATATTAATCATACTAAAATTAATATGCTAAATACTCGACTAATTACACGAATTTTCTGGTTTTGACAGTAGATTCTTATTCAACATACCAAAAAGCATCTATCCTGAGATTCTCAAGTAAATCCATTTTTGAAAAAAATCATGAAAAATCCCCAGGCTATAGCCTTGCATTTTGCTCAGATTTTCAACTTCTTCAGATTTTGATGAAAATCTGGATATAGATGTTATTTTACATGCTGAGTAAGGATTTTGAGTCAAATGAATGCATTTCGCAATATTAATGCCTTTAATTACACTTTAGATTAATCTTAATAAAATTAGTATGCTAATTACTCGAGTACTTACACGAATTTTTGGGTTTTGACCACAGATTTGTATTCAGCATATCTAAAAACACCTATCCTGTAATTCTCAAGTAAATCCATTTTTGGAAAAAAATCAAGAAAAATCCTAGGCTACAACCTTGCATTTTGCTCAGATTTTCAACTTCTTCAGATTTTGATGAAAATCTGGATATCGATGTTATTTTACATGCTGAGTAAGGATTTTGAGTCAAATAAATGCATTTCGCAATAGTAATGCCTTTAATTACACCTTAGATTAATCTTAATAAAATTAGTATGCTAATTACTCGAGTACTTACACGAATTTTTGGGTTTTGACCACAGATTTGTATTCAGCAGGCCTAAAAACACGTATCCTGTAATTCTCAAGTAAATCCATTTCTTGAAATAAATCAAGAAAAATCCAAGGCTATGGCCTTGCATTTTGCTCAGATTTTCAACTTCTTCAGATTTTGATGAAAATCTGGATATCGATGTTATTTTACATGCTGAGTAAGGATTTTGAGTCAAATGAATGCATTTCGCAATATTAATGCCTTTAATTACACCTTAGATTAATCTTAATAAAATTAGTATGCTAATTACTCGAGTAATTACACGAATTTTTGGGTTTTGACCACAGATTTGTATTCAGCATACCTAAAAACACCTATCCTGTAATTCTCAAGTAAATCCATTTTTTGAAAAAAATCAAGAAAAATCCAAGGCTATAGCCTTGCATTTTGCTCAGATTTTCATCTTCTTCAGATTTTAATGATAATCTGGGTATAGATGTTATTTTACATGCTGATTAAGGATTTCGTGTCAAATGAGTGCATTTCGCATTATTAATGCCTTTAATTACCCCTTATATTAATCATAATAAATTAATATGCTAAATACTCGACTAATTACACGAATTTTCTGGTTTTGACAGTAGATTCTTATTCAACATACCAAAAAGCATCTATCCTGAGATTCTCAAGTAAATCCATTTTTGAAAAAAATCATGAAAAATCCCCAGGCTATAGCCTTGCATTTTGCTCAGATTTTCATCTTCTTCAGATTTTAATGATAATCTGGGTATTGATGTTATTTTACATGCTGATTAAGTATTTCGTGTCAAATGAGTGCATTTCGCATTATTAATGCTTTTAATTACCCCTTATATTAATCATAATAAATTAATATGCTAAATACTCGACTAATTACACGAATTTTCTGGTTTTGACAGTAGATTCTTATTCAACATACCAAAAAGCATCTATCCTGAGATTCTCAAGTAAATCCATTTTTGAAAAAAATCATGAAAAATCCCAGGCTATAGCTTGCATTTTGCTCAAATTTTCAACTTCTTCAGATTTTGATGAAAATCTGGATATAGATGTTATTTTACATGCTGAGTAAGGATTTTGAGTCAAATGAATGCATTTCGCAATATTAATGCCTTTAATTACACCTTAGATTAATCTTAATAAAATTAGTATGCTAATTACTCGAGTAATTACACGAATTTTTGGGTTTTGACCACAGATTTGTATTCAGCATACCTAAAAACACCTATCCTGTAATTCTCAAGTAAATCCATTTTTTGAAAAAAATCAAGAAAAATCCAAGGCTATAGCCTTGCATTTTGCTCAGATTTTCATCTTCTTCAGATTTTAATGATAATCTGGGTATAGATGTTATTTTACATGCTGATTAAGTGTTTCGAGTGAAATGACTGCATTTCGCATTACTAATGCCTTTAATTACCCCTTAGAGTAATTATGATAAAATTAGTATGCTAATTACTCGACTAATTACATGAATTTTTGGGTCTTGACCACAGATTCATATTCAGCATACTTTAAGCATCTATCCTGAAATTCTCAAGAAAATCCATTATTTGAAAAACTCAAGAAAATCCAAGGCTATAATTACATTTGCTCAGATTTTAAAGAAAATCTGGTCTTAAATATCATTATACAGCTGATTAAGTAATTCCAGTCAAATAACTGCATTTCGCATTATTAATGCCTTAAATTACTCCTTGGATTGATTATGATAATATTAATATGCTAATTACTCCACTACTTACACGAATTTTCAGGTTTTGACCACAGATGCGTATTCAGCATATCAAAAAGCACCTATCCTGAAATTCTCAAGAAAATCCATTTCTTGAAAAAATGCATTCTGCTCATATTTTTGACTATATCAGATTTTAATGAAAATCTGGGTATCTATGCTATTTTACATGCTAATTAATTATTTTGAGTTAAATGACTGCAGTTCGCATTATTAATGCCTGTAATCACCCCTTTGATTAATTATAATAAAATTAATATGCTAATTACTTGACTAATCACACGAATTTTTGGGTTTTGACCAGAGATTCGTATTCAGCATACCAAAAAGCATTTATCCTGAAATTCTGAAGAAAATCCATTTTTTGAAAAAATCAAGAAAATCCAAGGTTATATAGCCTTGCATTTTGCTCAGATTTTCAACTTCTTCAAATGCCAAAAATTCATAGTATTTTCTTAAAAAACTTTTTGTTTCAAAATTGAAAGATAAGATACTCAAACACTTCTTTACTTGAAATAATCATGAAAAATATATCATAATGCTCTCAGTTATTGATACATACTGAGTAAATACAATGCAAAGGAGCAGAAATATTTTGAAATTGACTTTATTTAACAGCTTAGTTAGGTGTCATTAAACAACTAAACGTTATTTTAACACCAGATTTGCATTCAGCATGAAAAATGCTTCTTGTAATGAGTTTCTAAAGGAAATCTTATTTTCTAAGAAAATACCAAAAATTGCAAGTAATGATTACAGTGGTGTATCTAGGGTATGGTAGGTACGGCAGGTGACCTGGGCGCCACTTGAAGGGGGGGGGGCACTCAATTGGTTTGGACCCTATTGACATTTCTAATGGTTTTGTTTTGCGAGATAAAAAAGAAACTCACCTACTTTTCAACCATAGTATCATTTTGCTATTATCAGTTGCATTACCGCTTCTACATTATAATTTTGATCAAATGAATCTTTAAGTCTTCAAGAGTTTATATAAATTTAAGTTTGGCCTCGCTCTTCAACACTATAATTGCACTGTATATATTTTTATATACACCCACTGTATGTACATTTTTAATCAAGCCAGGGTGCAATTTCAGTGCTTACCATAGGTGCTCTTTCCCCTAGATATGCCCCTAGTTGATATACTGGGAAGAGATGAAGCTAAGAAGCCATTGGTAAGCAAGTGTTACCGGATGGCGGTGGTAACGCTGGTTTACCAATGGCATCTCAGCTATGTCTCTTCCTGTATATCAACTGACTGTTCTGTCTTGTCTCATTCTTGTATCTCCCCTGACGATGTGGTCATCATACGAAAGTGCACTTGGGAACTTATTGTGTTCCATTTTCCACATGGTTATCAGCATATACATGCATATATACAAATACATACACATTTTTTTTTTTTTTTTTTTTTTTTTATACCTCGTCGCTGTCTCCCGCGGTTGCGAGGTAGCGCAAGGAAACAGACGAAAGAAATGGCCCAACCCCCCCCATACACATGTACATACACATGTCCACACACGCAAATATACATACCTACACAGCTTTCCATGGTTTACCCCGGACGCTTCACATGCCTTGATTCAATCCACTGACAGCACGTCAACCCCTGTATACCACATCGCTCCAATTCACTCTATTCCTTGCCCTCCTTTCACCCTCCTGCATGTTCAGGCCCCGATCACACAAAATCCTTTTCACTCCATCTTTCCACCTCCAATTTGGTCTCCCTCTTCTCCTCGTTCCCTCCACCTCCGACACATATATCCTCTTGGTCAATCTTTCCTCACTCATTCTCTCCATGTGCCCAAACCATTTCAAAACACCCTCTTCTGCTCTCTCAACCACGCTCTTTTTATTTCCACACATCTCTCTTACCCTTACGTTACTTACTCGATCAAACCACCTCACACCACACATTGTCCTCAAACATCTCATTTCCAGCACATCCATCCTCCTGCGCACAACTCTATCCATAGCCCACGCCTCGCAACCATGCAACATTGTTGGAACCACTATTCCTTCAAACATACCCATTTTTGCTTTCCGAGATAATGTTCTCGACTTCCACACACTTTTCAAGGCTCCCAAAATTTTCGCCCCCTCCCCCACCCTATGATCCACTTCCGCTTCCATGGTTCCATCCGCTGACAGATCCACTCCCAGATATCTAAAACACTTCACTTCCTCCAGTTTTTCTCCATTCAAACTCACCTCCCAATTGACTTGACCCTCAACCCTACTGTACCTAATAACCTTGCTCTTATTCACATTTACTCTTAACTTTCTTCTTCCACACACTTTACCAAACTCCGTCACCAGCTTCTGCAGTTTCTCACATGAATCCGCCACCAGCGCTGTATCATCAGCGAACAACAACTGACTCACTTCCCAAGCTCTCACATCCCCAACAGACTTCATACTTGCCCCTCTTTCCAAGACTCTTGCATTTACCTCCCTAACAACCCCATCCATAAACAAATTAAACAACCATGGAGACATCACACACCCCTGCCGCAAACCTACATTCACTGAGAACCAATCACTTTCCTCTCTTCCTACACGTACACATGCCTTACATCCTCGATAAAAACTTTTCACTGCTTCTAACAACTTGCCTCCCACACCATATATTCTTAATACCTTCCACAGAGCATCTCTATCAACTCTATCATATGCCTTCTCCAGATCCATAAATGCTACATACAAATCCATTTGCTTTTCTAAGTATTTCTCACATACATTCTTCAAAGCAAACACCTGATCCACACATCCTCTACCACTTCTGAAACCACACTGCTCTTCCCCAATCTGATGCTCTGTACCTGCCTTCACCCTCTCAATCAATACCCTCCCATATAAATTACCAGGAATACTCAACAAACTTATACCTCTGTAATTTGAGCACTCACTCTTATCCCCTTTGCCTTTGTACAATGGCACTATGCATGCATTCCGCCAATCCTCAGGCACCTCACCATGAGTCATACATACATTAAATAACCTTACCAACCAGTCAACAATACAGTCACCCCCTTTTTTAATAAATTCCACTGCAATACCATCCAAACCTGCTGCCTTGCCGGCTTTCATCTTTCATACACATACATACACAAATATATGCATATAGCCACATGCACATGTTCATACTTGCTTGCCTTTATCCATTCCTGGCACCACCCTGCCCACAGGAAACGGCATTACCTCCTCTTGCATCAGCATGGTAGCACCAGGAACATAAGAGAAAGACATTTGCTCACATCCATTCTCTCGCTGTCAGGTGTAATGCCTGAAACCACAGTGACATCATACAACCCTGCCTCATATCCACATGTATGTCGAAACTTTCACTCAGCTCCCCATCCACTCTTATGCATGCAATTGCTCCTCTATAGAAGGCTTTCAAACTATCCAATGGTTGTACCCCTACTCTATATATGCTTAGAACATTCCATAAACCATTCCACACGACTCTTGTTGTACGCTTCCTCTAGATCCATAAAAGCTACATACAACTTCTTACCTTTTGCTAAACACTTTTCCACAGTCCTCTTCACCAGAAAAATCTGATCCACACATCTATCTTTCCTCAAAGCCCCCTTGCTTCTCACATATTCTGCATTCAGTTTCAATACTCTAATCAGTTTTGCATACTTTTCTTTGTATACTTAACAGGCTTATCCCCTTATAATTGTTACATACATCCTTGGCACCTTTTCCTTTGAATAAATGAACACTGAATAGCTTTCACTAAGTCCTCATACATGACCTGTTTCCATGCTAAATTGCATATTGGATGCATCCACTTCATCACACTTTCTCCTTCATATTTCACCATTTCAGTCATAATTCCATACCCTCCAGGTGCCTTTCCTACCTTCAGCCTCATTATTACCTTTTTTATCTCCATTTTTTGTTAAAGGCCCTTGCACTTGTACCCTCATCTTTCCATCCTCCATACCCATGCATGTAACAACTGCTGCTTCGCCTTCTTCCACATTCAACAGTTCTTCAAAATACTCTCAATCTTCCTTTCTCCTTTTGAATTTCTTGCTTCCCCAACTTTTCATTCTACTTTCTTCCAAAATCTTCATCTACTCTCTCTTTGCTCTCCTCTATCAGCTTAACATTTCAATTACACATATAATATTCTTCCCTCCTCCTTTGCTGAACTTCCACTGGTACATTCCCTTTACACAATCTAACATATGCCCTTTTCTTCTCTGCCACAGCATTTCAAATCGTGTCTGCATACCATGCATTTCCTTTTTATTCCCATATTTCACGACTTTGTATCCAACTACTAATTCCACAACCTTTGTCATTTTCTAAATATTTTAAATGCCTCATTCACACATGCCTGCATCCCAACATTCATTACACTTCCATTCAAGCTTTCAGTTACCTTCCCTTTTTACTCCTCCTGACATCTTCTTCGATTCATCTTGTTACTTTCCAACACTTTTACCTCTCCATTCTTCCCCACAAGAAACTGCAAAATGGTCAGAGCCTCCAACCCCGGTTACATGTCCCCTTTTTTTAACATTTTCGAAGCCTGTTCTTCCTTAATACTTTTCTGGCTTCTTCCTGAATACTTTTTTTCAGATAAAGGAAAAGGTTCATTACAAAATGAAACAAATATTCAGTAAATTCTGTATTTATTTACTTTTTGAATCCGATAAACTCAAAACATTCCCTTCACATATGAGTTACAAAACTGCTTCTTAATATCTATAAAGCAGCTTAAATAAAGCCTGAGAGAATTAGAGTATAACAATAGAAAATTATCTGGTGCTTCTAACACAGTCACTGGTCAACCAACAAAATATAATGCCATTAATAACAAAAATTGGCAAAAAAATAAATATTTTGAACATACACAAGTAGCTAGCTGCTATCTCTTGGGTAAAACACAAGGCCCATTGATAGTGGTCTGTAAGTACTACAAGACTGAATTTGAGAATAAGGAGGACTAAAGGAAGACTATTTATAGAACTTGTTGGATGACTTCTCTATAATGAGCATTTTATTTAAAGTAGGATGCCTTGGGGGAAAAAATAATGCCCATCAGAAATATCACTGATATTTGAAAAACATTTGTATTCATTATGTGGACATTTGCACTCTTCTATCAACAAATATAAAAAAGAAATTGTACAGATGATATAAAGTCACTTAAATTATTCCTAGTTATCATTTGCATTAACTACATTAACAAAATACCAATTAAGTTCTGAACAATCCCATTACATTGGCAAGAATCATTCCACCTTTGATCTGAAATAATTCTGAGCAGTGTTACTCCTTGGTTAAAATAACTTTTGTTCCAGAACTTGTTCTATGATGGTCAGCACAGTAAAAAATAAATCTGACTTTCTTGGTCTAATGTAAAAGATGGAGATGACTGATAGTATGGTGGAGGGGATGATTTGTGCTCATATGGGTAAAATATAAGCAATTCCTAAAAGCATTGCTTAAAGGTTCTTGTGCAACCCTCCTTAGGACATGCTAAATAGCAATATACAGAATCAGGTAGCAAGGTCTAAGATATGTCTTCAGGTACTATTTTATCAGTTCTACACTGCATGCTTCTCCTCTCATCCATAAAATGGTACAAGCATTAATTTTAGACATTTCAACTAGCTTCCCATTATACAGCTTTCATGTCAAGTACACAAAAGAATGTTACATAAATATGCTAAGAAATCTGCGAATTGGTTTGACTACACATTACAGATGTCACTTGACTTAGTAACATGAAAAGAATCAAGGTTTTCCAAGATGTAAATACACACAAAAGTAGAAGCTGGGAAGATTATAAAGATGAAAGTGTATAAAGTGGTAACTGGCAAAAATACTGAAGGGTTTGAAAAAGTGTTAAACACTACCATGGACGGTTTTATCAGATAAGCATTGAAAGCAGGAAATACCAACAGTTTCTTTTGTTTTGGTCAAATGTTTGATAGGGAGCTGATAGCAAAAAGAATAATGTTCTTATTTTTGGCAGATATGGACAGTTTGTGTCATGTTAACTCGTATGCTGAATTATGGTATAGATAGATAGATTCATTGTACAGTTCCAGTGTAATATTAATTTGTGTGATAAACTATGATAAGGGATAAACAGTTTAATGTAATGTTAACCTCTAATGCTGAATAATGGTGGAGATAGATAGTTTGTTTAATGTCATTTAGTAAACCAAACTATGATAAAGCTGGACATTTACAGGATAATGTTAGCTAATATGTTGAACTTAGGTGAAGATGGACAGTTCCATTGTAATGTTAACTTGTATATTCAACCATGGTGGAGATGGATGTGATCAGTGTAATGTTAACTTGTATGCTGACCTAATGTAGAGATGGACAGTTCCAGTGTAATGTTAACTTGTATTTTCAACTAAGGTGGAGATGGACACTTCCAATGCGATAGCAACTTGTCAACTAAGGAGATGGACTCTTCCAATGTGATATCAACTTGTATGTTCAAACAGACTTGAGTGAGATTAGCTATTTTGGAAATATGTTTAAAAGAATATTAATGGAAAGCAAAAAGAAAGTATCCAATGCTCTTAAGAGCCTTTTGTAAATAGTATAACAGTGAAACTCATTCAGAGGGGAATTTAATATCCCTATAGCCATAAAATTTCCTGATCAAAGACTTTGTATTGGTGATCTTGAATAGGCATAAAAAGTAGATAGTAGAGTTTGATCAGTTGTTCAGTGATGTGCGAATAAGGACCATCTAAATTTGAGTAAATGAAGAAACTGTGTTTGTAAGGAAATCCTTAAAAGTTATATGAATGCCTTTTGTGATGACAGGACCAAGTATTGTAGAGTGGTTGGTAAAGATTTATAACAGTATGGTTGAGAGTACAGCAAAAAAGAGGTACATTGTGTCTGAATAGGGTGTTGTTGGTGAATTAAGTGCTTGAAGCCACATGTATTCCAGGAAAGCATTCACGGGCTACCCAGGGTCAAGCACATAGGTTCAAATCCTGCTTGCGGCAGTTGGTCCACAGTCAACCCAGCTGTTAATCTACCCCTTGGGGTTAGTCGATAAAACGGGTACCTGGCTCAGGCTAGGGTACACACACATATATATATATATATATATATATATATATATATATATATATATATATCAGGCTAGGGTACACACATATATATATATATATATATATATATATGTATATATATATATATATATATATATATATATATATACATATATATATATATATATATATATATATATTATCCCTGGGGATAGGGGATTAAGAATACTTCCCACGTATTCCCTGCGTGTCGTAGAAGGCGACTAAAAGGGGAGGGAGCGGGGGGCTGGAAATCCTCCCCTCTCGGTTTTTTTTTAATTTTCCAAAAGAAGGAACAGAGGGGGCCAGGTGAGGATATTCCAAAAAAGGCCCAGTCCTCTGTTCTTAACGCTACCTCGCTAACGCGGGAAATGGCGAATAGTTTGAAAAAAAAAAATATATATATATATATATATATATATATATATATTTCATTTTATTTATATTTATTTTGCTTTGTCGCTGTCTCCCGCGTTTGCAAGGTAGCGCAAGGAAACAGACGAAAGAAATGGCCCAACCCACCCCCATACACATGTATATACATACATGTCCACACACGCAAATATACATACCTATACATCTCAACGTATACATATATATACACACACAGACATATACATATATACACATGTACATAATTCATACTGTCTGCCTTTATTCATTCCCATCGCCACCTCACCACACATGAAATAACAACCCCCTCCTCCCTCATGTGTGCGAGGTAGCGCTAGGAAAAGACAACAAAGGCCACATTCGTTCACTCAGTATCTAGCTGCCATGTAATAATGCACCAAAACCACAGCTCCCTTTCCACACCCAGGCCCCACAGAACTTTCCATGGTTTACCCCAGACACTCCACATGCCCTGGTTCAATCCAATGACAGCACGTTGACCCCGGTATACCACATCGTTCCAATTCACTCTATTCCTTGCATGCCTTTAACCCTCCTGCATGTTCAGGCCCCAATCACTCAAAATCTTTTTCACTTCATCTTTCCACCTCCAATTTGGTCTCCCACTTCTTGTTCCCTTCACCTCTGACACATATATCCTATTGTATGTTCAGACCTTGATCACTCAAAATCTCTTTCACTCCATCCTTCCACTCGTTTCCTGCATCAATGAGGTAGTGTCATGAAACAGATGAAGAATGGCCCATCTACTCAGATAAAGGTATATATACATTAATGCCCATATACATATCAACATATACATATGCATACACAGACATATACATATATACACATATACATATTCATGCTTGCCTTCATCTATTCTTGTCGCTACACTACCCCACGGGAAACAACATCGCTTCCCCCACTTCAAAAAGGTAGCACTAGGAAAACAGACAATGAAGGCCACATTCTTTCACACTGTCTCTAGCTGTCATGTGTAATGCACCAAAACCACAGCTCCCTATCCAAGTCCAGCCCCCACAGGCCTTTCCATGGTTTACCCCAGTCGCTTCACATGCCTTGGTTCAGTCCATTGACAACACATCGACCACAGTATTATTTTCATTATCATTATTATTATACTTTGTTGCTGTCTCCCGCATTAGCGAGGTAGTGCAAGGAAACAGATGAAAGAATGGCCCAACCCACCCACATATGCGTCCACACGCACATATACACACCTATACATTTCAACATATACATATATATACACACGCGGACATATACATTTATACACATGTACATAATTCATACTTGCTGCCTTTATTCATTCTCATCGCCACCCCACCACACATGAAATGACAACCCCCCCCCCCGCGTGTGTGCGATAGGTATATATAATGCGCTCTAACAAGAGGATGAGTGTGGGTTAGGTAGGAGCAAGGAGGTACCTCCTTCCCGTGAAAACTGTGAAATAAATTAGGGAGAGATATGCAAAACATTTTTTTAGGGGTGTACTTTATGTATTTTTTACATGACTGTAAATAATGAGAGCATATTTGAAATCTCAGTTTTCAAATATCAGGAAACATTCTTTATTCTCCCCCCTCAAAAAAAGTTCGACGTTATTTGATTAGATTAGAATGATGTGATGTTTATGAAATTTCTTTCTTGTTCTCCATAATTCAAAGCATATTTCAATTAGTTTAAAAGGATGCCATCCCCTTATTTAGATATCCTGGGGATAATAATTTGGAGTTTACAAGGGGATGCTATCATCCCTCACTTATTTATTATACTTTGTCGCTGTCTCCCGCGTTAGCGAGGTAGCGCAAGGAAACAGACAAAAGAATGGCCCAACCCACCCACATACACATGTACATACATACACGTCCACACATGCACATACACATACCTATATATCTCAACGTATACATATATATACATTTACAGACATATACATATATACACATGTACATAATTCATACTGTCTGCCCTTATTTATTCCCGTCCTCACCCTGCCACACATGAAATGACAACCCCCTCCCCCCGCATGTGCGAGAGGTAGTGCTAGGAAAAGACAACAAAGGCCAAATTCGTTCACACTCAGTCTCTAGCTGTCATGTATAATACACCGAAACCACAGCTCCCCTTCCACATCCAGGCCCCACAAAACTTTCCATGGTTTACCCTGGTTCAATCCATTGACAGCACATCGATCCCGGTATACCACATCGTTCCAATTCACTCTATTCCTTGCATGCCTTTCATCCTCCTGCATGTTCAGGCCCCGATCACTCAAAATCTTTTTCACTCCATCTTTCCACCTCCAATTTGGTCTCCCATTTCTTGTTCCCTCCACCTCTGAGACATATATCCTCTTTGTCAATCTTTCCTCACTCATTCTCTCCATGTGACCAAACCATTTCAAAACACCCTCTTCTGCTCTCTCAACCACACTCTTTTTATTACCACACATCTCTCTTACCCTTTCATTACTTACTCGATCAAACCACCTCACACCACATATTGTCCTCAAACATCTCACTTCCAGCACATCCACCCTCCTCTGCAAAACTCTATCTATAGCCCTTGCCTCACAACCATATAACATTGTTGGAACCACTATTCCTTCAAACATACCCATTTTTGCTTTCCAAGATAACGTTCTTGACTTCCACACATTTTCAACACTCCCAGAACTTTCACCCCCTCCCCCACCCTATGATTCACTTCCGCTTCCATGGTTCCATCCGCTGCCAAATCCACACACAGATATCTAAATCACTTCACTTCCTCCAGTTTTTCTCCATTCAAACTTACCTCCCAGTTGACTTGTCCCTCAACCCTACTGTACCTAATAACCTTGCTCTTATTCACATTCACTCTCAGCTTTCTTCTTTCATACACTTTACCAAACTCAGTCACCAGCTTCTGCAGTTTCTCACCTGAATCAGCCACCAGTGCAGTATCATCAGTGAACAACAACTGACTCACTTCCCAAGCTCTCTTATCCACAACAGACTGCATACTTGCCCCTCTTTCCAAAACTCTTGCATTCACCTCCCTAACATCCCCATCCATAAACAAATTAAACAACCATGGAGACATCATGCACCCCTGCCACAAACCAACATTCACTGAGAACCAGTCACTTTCCTCTCTTCCTACTCGTACACATGCCTTACATCCTCGATAAAAACTTTTCACTGCTTCTAACAACTTGCCTCCCACACCATATTTTCTTAATACCTTCCACAAAGCATCTCTGTCAACTCTATCGTATCTTCTCCAGATCCATAAATGCTACATACAAATCCATTTGCTTTTCTAAGGACTTCTCACATACATTCTTCAAAGCAAACACCTGATCCACACATCCTGTACCACTGCTCTTCCCCAATCTGATGCTCTGTACATGCCTTCACCCTCTCAATCAATACCCTCCCATATAATTTCCCAGGAATACTCAACAAACTTATACCTCTGTAATTTGAGCACTCACTTTTATCCCCTTTGCCTTTGTACAATGGCACTATGCAAGCATTCTGCCAATCCTCAGGCACCTCACCATGAGTCATACATATATCAAATAACCTTACCAACCAGTCAACAATACAGTCATCCCCCTTTTTTAATAAATTCCACTGCAATACCATCCAAACCCACTGCCTTGCCGGCTTTCATATTCCGCAAAGCTTTTACTACCTCTTCTCTGTTTACCAAATCATTCTCCCGAACCCTCTCACTTTGCACACCACCTCGACCAAAACACCCTATATCTGCCACTCTGTCATCAAACACACGCCTCTCACCCTCCTGTATGTTCAGGCCCCGATCACTCAAAATCTTTCTCACTCCATCCTTCCACCTCAAATTTGGTCTCCCACTTCTCCTTGTTCCCTCCACCTCTGACACATATATCCTCTTTGTCAATGTTTCCTCACTCAATTCTCTCATGCCCATGCTGTCTCAGCTAACATAAAAAAAATACAGTATAAACTCTTGTCTATTAATTCTGGATCAAATCATGATGGATTAGCCTATGCAGGTGGAAGACATTACTCATTCGACACTGAACGCAAAACAAGTAGGGAATACATATTGATGTTCCATATGGCCAAGGTGTATTCATCCCATGTATTTTGGATGGTCACAGATAGACAGAACAGTGATGAGAAAACCAAAGGTAGAGGATATGCTGTGTATTTTGTTGTCATGGAAGTACTAACTTGAAAAAAAAATCTATTCTTTGGCTACACTCAATATATCCTCTTTCTTAGTTTACCATAAATTTTCAAATTAAACTATCCTTCAAGTATTATTATTCTACATTTTGATATCCACTACTATTTCCTCCTCCTGCATTTGCCTGTGTTCTTATTCCTAGTTTCTTTTTGTACTGACAATACTAAGAAAATCATCATTCTTTTCATGTTAAGGTTAGTACTACTAAGTCTTAACTGGTTTACTATTTGGAAGCCAAACAGGCTGAACCTTTCTAAAAATGTTTCGGTTATTGCCGGGTCTTACAATTCATGTGGAACGGGTTAGTGACAAAGCTATTTTTAAGATTCTACACATAATTCCTTTTGAAAGAAGTTAAAGTCAATGTGAAAGATAATCAAGATGTTAGTTATCTAAGCATAGTTCATCGGTGATTACAAAGCTTGCCTTTGAGGTGAGATGTAGGTCAGGGGGACTTAATAATTAGATGTATACTGATGCATTTATAATATGCAACTGCACATGAAGTTACATGGCTGTAGATCTACTAGTGGCTGAGGACTAAACTTTGATGTAAAACTTAACCCTGGCTGTGTCTGCAGAGGACAGTTGAATACTAATTCCTTTATTTTGTACTGGCAAACTGAAAACGAAGACTGACCAGTGCATTACAAATTTTAAGGTAACTATATATCATAGGGCTGAAAAGTAGTAGCAAAACCTTTGAAATTTTACCTGAAAAATTCAAGTCCTGGACAAGACTATTCTACTTCTCCTAGAAAGACACCCTAATCTGCAGTGCAATAAAAGACATCTTAATATCTTATTGATACACCTAATCACAGTATGTAATTTACATTAATTATATACACATATGCATAAAATCTGTTAACTCTAAATGCATTCTGGGCTAGGCACTTTTATGTATGTTTTTTTTTCGTTTACAATCAAATCATTTAGAATCTTTGATATCCTTTACAATTATTTTGCTTCATCGGTATAATTTAACAAACTTTATGCTTTCTTGTTGTTTTTGTACAAAGTCAGTTTTGTAAAACAATAAAAACTGAAATCTCACCAAATAAGAGGATTTGAATATTCAAAATTGTCAAAATGAGAGGATATTTCAGACCGCATAAGAATCTGTGAACCATCAGTTGCATTTGGGCAAAATGCCAAATCTTTTCCAATTCATGAAATTAATATACAAAGTATGTCTTCATTATATTCATAAAAGCAGTACCTTAACAAAAAAATATTTTTCATTTGTATGTTACACAAAACCTGCATATACTCTAAAGCTAGAAAAATAGATATGGAAAGACAGTGGAGGTCTTGTATCTTAATTGCATATCAAACAAAATTACCAGAATAGAGAAGATTCCACATATGCTACCAGGCTTTGACATCACTGAAACCAACATTGTAGAAAAATATGTCTTGGCTGAAGCTGCTTGATTTATCACAATTATACATAGAAGAAATATGGACAGTAAGATCGTCTTTCAAATAAATATATAAATAAACAACAAGTACCTAACCACATTCTGGCTACATTAATGAGCCATCAACAGGTCAAGCTACACAATGGATGGCTGACTACTCATCTGCTCTCAACAAAAAGGTAGTGCCAATGAAAAGAGCCATTTTTGTGAGAAAAAAATTACAGTTTTATACCATGTATTGCACCAATGCTTAGCACCTTAACCAAATTCATTGGTGTTACACTTGTCATAAAATTTGGTTAATATTTCTGCACTTTCTCAAAAAGTTCAATATTTCTGTTAACTCTTTATGATTATTTTGAATACCTATACAGAGGAGTGCAGAGTGCAATTACAATGAGGAGCTTCCTAATTTGATGTACTTTGTGTTACTATCAGTCTACAAAAATATACCTTGAATATTAGGAAACCATAAACAATCTTGAAAACTTCAATGGTAAATATACATACATTGTGTGTGTATATATATATATATATATCTTTCACTTAACTGCCATCTCCCGCGTTAGCGAGGTAGAGCAAGGAAGCAGACGAGGAATGGCCCAACCCACCCACATACACATGTATATACATAAATGCCTACACACGCACATATACATTTCAATGTATACATATATATACCTACACAGACATATACATATATACACATGTTCATATCCATACTTGCTGACTTCATAAAATAGCCAAAATAGACAAAAAAAGGCCACATTTCTTCAAACTCAGTCTCTAGCTGTCATGTGTAATGCATCAAAACCACAGCTCCCTTTCCACATCCAGGCCCCACAAAACTTTCCATGGTTTACCCCAGACTTTTCACATGCCCTGGTTCAATCCATTGACAGCAATTCAACCCCGATATACCACATTGTTCCAATTCATCCTATTCCTTGCACACCTTTCCCCCTCCTGTATGTTCAGGCCCCGATCACTCAAAATTTGTCAAGCATGATGCCTAATATAGTTGAAAGTTAGTTGAGTGAGTGTGGTTGTATTAATATTTGTCTGGGGTTAAAAGGGAGATGATAGGTTCTGTAGAGATAGAGATATTCTAATTCTGAATATGCCACTGTTCTAGTTGAGTGATGAGGTGTTGCATGTTTGTTCTTTCTTGGGTAATGTTACAGTGCCATAATGCGATTATGAGGTCCCCTATATAAAGCAGGCCTTTCACACTGTGATGTGTAAGAGGTGACGTAAGGTCACATAGAAAGACACTGAAGTGGGACTGAAAAAGAACTATTCCTTGGGAACCCCACTGTAAAGCCCTAGGCTTTCATACAATTCCAGAACCCCTTTTATGGGGGCTGCTGTTGGTTTGAGGCTTCACTCCATGCAAGAGGAGAGAGATGATGGGCTTCACTGGGTGTGAGTTTACCATATGAACAAAAAGCTAATGAGCACTACAAAAAGGTGAAATGTGAGTTATCAGTAATGCCCTGAACTTCATGCCCTAACATGTAACCAAACTTCAGACGTGATATATGGAACTATGAACTGAAGTGATGTTTGATGGAGTAGAGGAATAGCAATGAAGGCTTTGCAACTGGAAAACTGGAACGAGAAAATAAGAAAAACAACAAATGACAAAAGATGCAATCAAGGGATTTGAAAAAAAAAAGGAAGATATATGAAAATGAAAATGATGAGGTCAGAAAGAGAAAATAGAAACCAGAGACATGAGTAAAACTAAAGGTAAGGTACAAGCACAAAGGTACTGAAAGAAAGGGAGAGAGAGCAAAGAATAAACTTCACAAGTCTAAATTTCCCTTTTTCATGACAAAAGCCAATTGGAATAACAAATAGGAATGACAAAATGGAAATGAAAAGAATTGATGCATTAAAGAAAACTGGTTGAGATATGCCTAAATTTGGATTTGGTGAGGATAATGAACATGAGTGCAAAGTGATGTAAGTGGAAAAGAGCCATTCCTTTTCACAAGTAAACCAATAATTCTGATCAATTGCATCTTTTAACTCTTTGATATATAAAACATACCAGAAAAACTCCTTTTTACATACATTAGGTTGATGAAGTTTTCAATCACAATTTGTCAAGCATAGGCCAGATATTTAATTGTTATAAAAGACAGTCATAATGATGATAACACTTACCATAGATAGATATCTACTACTGACAGTCGAAGTGATGATAGCACACTTACTGTAGATAGAAACCTACTATTCTTTAAAATATAAGCACAGTTATGTCAAAATATATACAACGCTGACTGCATCAGTTAGTAGTATTGCATTACAGGTGAGTTATCCATGCATTTCCTGAAAATCATTGATAATCTACAACATTTGCACACTCACTAATAAGCTGCCACATGTGAATAATTACCTCTACTTACAAGTCCTTTCCTCAACACCACCATCAGCAGGTACAAATGATTTGTAAGATACACTAACTGAGGGTGAAGAGAAACACTTTGTTGATCTTTCTACAAAAGGGTAAATAGGTCGAGAAAGAACTGCCTGGCTGATACGCCATACATGAGAAACCTCTTTTGCCTTAATTGAAGGCATGGATTTCCTGTCTAGGTTGATAATATCTTTATTGGGGCTTGATTGATTACTTAAGTCTGCTGGTGCAATTTCATCAGATCTTACAGTCACTGAGTGGGCCTTTTTCTGATCACCAAGAATATTACCTAAGCATTCATCTAAATTAACATTTTTTTGTACATAATCTTCGTTAAATTCCAGATGCCTCTTTTTGTCCTGACAATGACTCACACTATCATCTTCTTGCAATACCTGAGAAACTATGCCTTTCTGGGCATTGGGCAAGACTACAGTTTCATCTTGCCCTTCACAATCATTTTTTGTACAGCTTGTCAGGTTATTCTTAACTTCACAGCCACTCCTACAGAACAACTCCTCATACTTCCCCTCTGAATCAGAGCTGTTATCATAAACATCATCCTCATGAACACTCTTTCTTATAGAGTTATCTTTACGGTGCATCCCACAACTGTCACTATCAACTTCTTGAGCTCTTTCCTCAAATTCATCATTCCTTAAAGAGGTTATGACATTTTTTCCCTTTTGGTTTCTTGAGGAAGAGCAGTCTTTATCAGTACTAAAAGAAGACCTTTCCATTTTACCCGTTTTGCTTAAGTCCATCTTCCGGATCAAATGCAATTTTAATGGGATGATTTTGGGATGTACCTCATGTCTCTCGATGTCACTTGAAATTTTTAGGTGATTAGATGTTTTTCTTGATGAGCCACGTTTGGGGTATTTCTTATGGACATCAGCAATATTTACCCCTGTGTGGCTGGGCATGGCTGAATCAGATGCTTCCTGATGATGCTTCTTTTGCATTCCAGTGCGGCTTAGATCAAGACAAATATCAGTACTCTCTATACAAGACTTACTATTTAGGTAATCTTTAGATATGCCAAGAGTCACTTTCTCTGAACATGAAATCTTGTCTAATTCACAGAAGTAATTCTGAGGCTGTAAATCAGCCTTTTGAGTAGAATCCGGTACGGACCCATTTCTACAACATGCTCCAGAGGACCTGCCATGTAGGAGGCTGGGTGATTCTGATGAAATTATTTTCTCATTCATATTAACATTAGGATTAGTAACAAGAGTCTCGGTATTAGCCTCTGTCAGAATAATACTATGAGAATCATTCAAATGAGTTTCTCCTTTATATACAGAGTTAACAGTACCAGATTCAACTGGTAAAATACTAGACACAGAGGTAATAAATTTCTGATCACATAATCTAGTCATTTCAGAACCACTAAAACTAGCATTCAAACTTTTATCAACAGTGAAACTAATATTTCTGGAAGAAGTAAAGACTGGACTTTGAGACATACTAATGCTTTTAGTAGACTTACTAATATCCACATCAACATTATCAGTATCACTGTCTGATAACCTAACTGGATTCCTGATATTTGAGTTACGGTGAATCCTGAGATCAAGACCAACATCCCCAGCACCATTCTCTGGTAGATCTTCATTGCTCACATCATCATTCATAATGACCTGGAGACATTGCTCTACTAACTGATCTCCAAGAGTTGGTTTGGGTGTAGCAACCTCTGATTGCCTACAGTGAGATTCCATGATGTGCTGCAACAGCCGAGTCAGTACAACAACTGGCTCTTCATGTATTCCACTAGGCACACTAACAACAAGGTTGTTATCACCCTTTGACATTTCATTACACTTTTGCTTTTTCACAGGAACATCTTCAATGTTACCCTGTTGTCTTTTTACCTTTTTGTCCTCCCTTGCCTTATTGTGCATATCCTTCTCTAAACCACTTTGTATTCTTTCTGCATCTTCTGCCTTCCTTTTATTACTGATTTTTCCACAACTATTAGTACATTCTTTCTGAAAGGTTTCACCATATCTGATACCAATATCTTTTAAGTTATTACCTTCATCTTCTGACTCTGGAAGGTCCACATATTTTGTTTTACGAGGCAGTACCTCCACTGTAATGTATGGTGTAATTCCTTCAATTAGTATCTTTTTCTTCTTCTCTTCTTTCTTAAATCTTTTATTTAGCTGTTCATTGGTTCTATCATTCAAAGTATCAATGACAACAATTGGTTCATATGCAGGACCCATCCTTTCTGTAAACTTATTGAAATACTGGATGCTATCTTTTCTCCCTTTTTCCTTGTTTGATCTTGAGCTAAAAAAATCCTTTGCTTGAGAAGCCTCACCATATACCTTCTGTGGTTTTATATCCACATCTGTATATTCAAATTCAGTATTTTCACTGTCTCTATTCATTTCATTCTTGCATATCATATCTATCTTCTCTGTGAGATCATAGTTTTGATTAACCATAATAAAGCCACTTCTTTCTCTTTCATCTATATCCATGTGATCCGTTTTTCTTGACCGATGATGTTCACTATTCTGTACTGTAGTATATGCCAAATTGTGCAAAGCTTTGAGAGCCAGCTGGGGACAATTTTCTGCATGAGAAACAATCCCCATGCTGAGCAATACTTGGACAAGTGCCTGCTGATGAGTCTCCACATGTTTTTTTAGGGCATAGGAGTTCGTCGTTGGTTTGGTGCAGAGAGGACAGTGCAGAAGACCTTCACCAGTATGTTTTCGCATGTGATAGTTGAGTTTCTGCCTTTTAGAAAAAGATGCACCACACAGGTGACATTTGCAACGTTCAGCACCTGTGTGGACACGAATGTGACTGTTACATGCCGACTTGTCTCCAAAACGTTTATTGCAGAAGGTACACTTGTATGGTTTTTCACCTGTAAAGAAAAGTACACTTACCAAAAGAATATTATGAACCTAAGAAAAAATCATACCTAATTATATCTCATGTGTTGAAATATATGAGTCCTTGGCACATTATCTACAACAGCATAGCAATTTCTAAACAACAATGAAGTAATGTAATACCACATTCACATACATCAGTAAATATGAGAAATTCACCAAGTATATTCCCCACAACTATCATTAAACTATAATCTTTCCATCATATGGGTTAGCTATCACCTAATATAAAAAACACTATCTATCTATTTATATCTCTGATGCCCATTCCCACCTGGAACTCTCTCGAGGAGGTGGCCACTGCAACTTATCTCCATAACTAGTGAACTCCAGAGATGCCTCTATAAAAAACACACCTAGATGAATTTTGTTACATGCTTTTAAATTTCACTGTACACTTCAAACTTGGCTGTCATTATATTTCCTTGACTTTCATGATTTCCCTAACTTCTACATAAATGTTCATTCATGTTTCTTTACCAACACTTCCCTTGTGCACACTTGCTGAGCTATCCCTTTCCTTTCATACAAATTTCATTTTCTTGATACAAACACTATGCACATGCTTCACTTGTGGGGCAAGATAATATGGACATCATGAATAAAAATCCCATTTTGTTTCTATGTGGAAAATTTCAGTAAATACATCTACCCACACTATTCACCTTGCAAAAAAAAGAATGGTTAGTAAAAATGCTGAAAAGTAGCTATGTTTGAGACTGCAAAAAGTAATACTTGCTAAGCAACCCTGATCCAAAAATCCCAAATTCGAAATGCTCTAAAATCCTACACTTTTTGAGTGGCGACATGATGTTACATGTGGAAAATTCCACACCTAACCTCACTTGCCCATGCTGGGCTCTGACACTGTTTGTGCCAGTATGTTTCAAACTATTGTCAATGCCAGACCTACATGCATTACTCATTGCGTTTTTTGCTTATTCTCTGCTCTGTGGTACGAAGATGTTGTTGAAAATGTCAAAAAGGCCTGCAGATACCCCTATGGCTAACAGTGTTAAGAAAAACAGGAAGCACTTATGTTTATCTAAAGCACAGACAGTCAAGCTGTTGGAAAAATTGGACAGAGGTGTAAAAGTGAAATGTCTCATAGAAGAGAATGGTGTTGGAATGACCACCTATGCTTTCTGATGGTTAGTGTTACATAAACTTTGTTTCATGTGCAAAATTATAAAAAAATACTGTATAAATTACCTTCAGGTTATAATCATAGGTGTTTATAAAACATAAATGTATTTTGTGTTTAGACTAGGGTCCTATTCCCAAGATATCTCATTATGTATATGCAAATATTCCAAAATCCAAAACACTTCTGGTCCCAGGCATTTTGGATAAGGGATACTTAACCTGTACTAACAGAGGGAAATATTAAGTCTGAAAAGTGCTGCAAAAGAAAATGGAACATAAAGGGAAACCAAAAAGTTATGACACATGGGTTTGGGTAAAGAAAATGTCAAAAATAAAAAGAAAGGCTGAAATGAAAGTAGGTACTTCTAGTGAATGTTCATGTAAGTGCTATTGTAATATGATAAAAATGAATCACATGATAAACTTTGGGAGAGACTTGAAACTGTTCTGGGAATCTCCAATAAAGAAAGATTGCCATCCTGAACAGATGGAATGGATACAGAAGGAATCAACATATCTTGAGTTATGAGAGGATTGTCAAGCAAGGAGAGATAAAGTAAAAGAGACTGTGTACAAAATTGGAACTGAAATTTGCATTAAGAAAATCCAGTGTAACTGGATACTTTGTCAAACATGCAAGTGACACTCTTGGCATGGACAAACAACAGTTACAACATTAGTAATAAGTTTACATTCTAATATATCATTATGATCCTAACCTGTGTGGATGCGGATATGCCTCTTGAGATTTGAGCTCTGTGTGAAGCTTTTAGAGCAGTATGGACAAGGAAGTTTTGGCCCGTTGTGTATCAGGAGATGTTCTCGCAATGAGTCACGTCGCTGAGGTAGAAGACATGAGTTTATGATTCCCCATTCTAGTGATAAATACCAGTATATACATTCAAATAACTCAACCTTTCTGTCTTTTAACTCTTTAACTGCAACTGGAACATTTGTGCCCTTTAATATTTTTTCTGTTCAATGCAGATAAGGATAAACATTATTAATTCTTTAAACTGCCACCTCTGCCTTGAGGCAAAATCTATAGCTTATAATGCTTGCAGTAGTATCCTAAGCACAGCTACCAGATGCAACAACCTGACTTCTTTCTGTACACAGGTTAATCTATGTGGAGATGTCACGGAAGCCTATACAAAATATGCATCCTCATGTTATGTAATAATGTGTGGAGCTGTGATGCTCTTACAATAGATATTAGTGATGCAAAACCTTGGTAATATGTTTGTGACGAAAATACTTCCAAACATACCATACAACTCACTATATGTCTGGATGTAATCTAGCATTTCTCATATGCCTCCCTAACAATGAAACACCATAAGTTAAAGGGCAAAGAGACAAAAAATACTTTACAATATTGAGCTGTGCATCATTTTATTTAATAATTTGTGTTTTAGTTAACCATAATAACAAAATCATCGAGATACTATCTAGGATAACTGAAAGTATCAAACACACGAGTGCACAATGGACATTTGGACTACCACAGTTAAAGCATTAATTCAAACTTCTAATTTTCCTTAACAGTAGTCTCTCAGTTACTTTAATCATCAAAAAACTATAGCTATTATAAACAACAACAATCTTTACTGACACAAAATTTCATCATTCATTTTGTTAAACTGAAAGACTAAGAGTTTCTGAGCCAAGATGTAAAGTAGAGATGCAACTGCAATGATGTCTCCTCCAAACATCATTTTGGAGTAAAATCATATGGTAAGGCCTCTGCCTTTCATCAAGGTACAGATCACCATTATACCAGAGGCTCCACTTACTAGGAATGTTTTGTCACACACAGCACAGTTCATTTTGTGTTCCTGTCTGTGCACATTCAGTTCCTCTACCGTATCAAAGCATTTTGTACATTCACTGCAGTGAGGCCTTGTCTTATCACGGTGTACTTTTCGGTAATGGCGAACCCTGAAAAGTAAGTTAGAACTAAAGAATCTTTAGAAAAAAAATTGTAAAAAAATTGTATCACAAATATTATATATTTGAAAACATAACTTCATGGACCTCCTAGTCTGTTTACAAAAAAAGAATCAAATAAACCATACTATTGCAGATAACTCATATGAAACTGTTTCAAACACTTTGTAAGACATATACACAGCATAGGTAAACCCTGTTCACTCAGGTATACATTTTTTTTTTTTTTTTTTTTTTTTTTATACTTTGTCGCTGTCTCCCGCGTTTGCGAGGTAGCGCAAGGAAACAGACGAAAGAAATGGCCCAACCCCCCACCCCCATACACATGTACATACACTCGTCCACACACGCAAATATACATACCTACACAGCTTTCCATGGTTTACCCCAGACGCTTCACATGCCTTGCTTCAATCCACTGACAGCACGTCAACCCCTGTATACCACATGACTCCAATTCACTCTATTTCTTGCCCTCCTTTCACCCTCCTGCATGTTCAGGCCCCGATCACACAAAATCTTTTTCACTCCATCTTTCCACCTCCAATTTGGTCTCCCTCTTCTCCTCGTTCCCTCCACCTCCGACACATATATCCTCTTGGTCAATCTCTCCTCACTCATTCTCTCCATGTGCCCAAACCATTTCAAAACACCCTCTTCTGCTCTCTCAACCACGCTCTTTTTATTTCCACACATCTCTCTCACCATTACGTTACTTACTCGATCAAACCACCTCACACCACACATTGTCCTCAAACATCTCATTTCCAGCACATCCATCCTCCTGCGCACATCTCTATCCATAGCCCACGCCTCGCAACCATACAACATTGTTGGAACCACTATTCCCTCAAACATACCCATTTTTGCTTTCCGAGATAATGTTCTCGACTTCCACACATTTTTCAAGGCTCCCAAAATTTTCGCCCCCTCCCCCACCCTATGATCCACTTCCGCTTCCATGGTTCCATCCGCTGACAGATCCACTCCCAGATATCTAAAACACTTCACTTCCTCCAGTTTTTCTCCATTCAAACTCACCTCCCAATTGACTTGACCCTCACCCCTACTGTACCTAATAACCTTGCTCTTATTCACATTTACTCTCAACTTTCTTCTTCCACACACTTTACCAAACTCAGTCACCAGCTTCTGCAGTTTCTCACATGAATCAGCCACCAGCGCTGTATCATCAGCGAACAACAACTGACTCACTTCCCAAGCTCTCTCATCCCCAACAGACTTCATACTTGCCCCTCTTTCCAGGACTCTTGCATTTACCTCCCTTACAACCCCATCCATAAACAAATTAAACAACCATGGAGACATCACACATCCCTGCCGCAAACCTACATTCACTGAGAACCAATCACTTTCCTCTCTTCCTACACGTACACATGCCTTACATCCTCGATAAAAACTTTTCACTGCTTCTAACAACTTGCCTCCCACACCATATATTCTTAATACCTTCCACAGAGCATCTCTATCAACTCTATCATATGCCTTCTCCAGATCCATAAATGCTACATACAAATCCATATAAGGTATACATATAAGTCGAAAATTAATTTTCATCACAGAAACCTTTTATGAGTCAAAAAAAAGTAAACTGATAATATAAAGCACTGATGTCTTCCTTTGGTATCATTGCAGACATGAAATTCAATAAACAAAAGTACACTGTTCCCCAAACTATAGCAAATGAACTAACTAATGCTGAGTGTGTGGAATGATACTGCATATTTTAAGGCCGTTCTGTCTACATCAAGGAAAGTTTTTCTTATACTACAATTTATTTTCTGAGCCTGATGGGAATGTGAGTTACTAAGAACTTGACATAAATCAATCAAACATATCAGGGTTACACCTCTCACTTGTTTTCTAACAGGCCTTCTGGTTCCTAAGCCATCACAGAATATCAAACTGAAGATGTAAGGTTTGTGAAAGGGAATAAAAAATTCTCAGACACCAAAAATCTCAAGAAAATACTAGATGTGATGAATTTCCTTTATATTTCTGGTGAGTAAGGAAAATTATTGAAGAGAGAGTGGATAACATGTAATGATAGTCCTTTTTCTTTCCAAAGAAACTTAGTATTAATACAAACACCAAAAAAAAGGAAGAGAATAGATTCATCAATGCCCACTGTCTCCACTTTAGACAATATCCAATGTTATAGCTGAATAACCAAGAAAAGGACACAAGAAGTGAGGAAACAAACAACTATCCCCTTATGGAAAAACCTAAAATCAGATACAATCCTCCTAAATATAAACGAGGACAACTTTATAAACTCCATTCTGTTACCCAATATCACTGTCACAAGGATTTTCTATTCACACCCTTGTAGGTGTTATATCTATCTTTTGATAATTCTCCATCTAATGCCACTCTAAATGCAAACTAAAGCACTCTAGAAATGCTAAATGAAATAACCTGGAGGATATCTTTTTCAATTTTCTTTGGAATATTTATTGCTTCCCTAAATATACAATGCAATCCAAAGGTCAATGTTCCGTCTTCTCACTCTATGGTATCATCACTTGCATTGAGTTCACATGGATCAGGGACCCTGACTGCAAACAAAGAAACGATCCCATCAACCTGTCTCTTTGGCTTGTTTTGAAATACAAAAAGTTCATTAATTCATTAAGTAAAAATGGAGGATGATACATTTAATCTCAGAAAAAGTGAATAATATAAAAACAGCCTCACTATAGAAGAAAAAAAATGATAAATTTGTCAAGAGATAACTATATTCAAACACTTACTGGATACCTAACTATCCTAAAAATGTAAATCATGGTCAGTGAATGAGACTGATCAACTTTGTCCACTATGGCATGTCTAAAAATATTTATTTTTCTTCGATGCCATTCATAACTCAAAGCGACAGCATCTAAAAACCCAGCCTTCAAGGAAAAATCCCACCACTTCTTTGTCTACTTATGAAAAAAAAAGTGTAGGAGGAAGAATTTCATTTATATCCCTACATTTTGTGAGAAAAATGAAAAAAAGATCATAGCAATCACCATTATCAATCCCTAATCTTATTTCCAGGAGGAGGATTAAGTACAAAAACTCTCACTTTGTATCTGACAATATTCAACAGGTTATCAAATCACTAATACCCTACTGTTCCTTTATAAATGGTTAGTATCATGCTTGACAGCTTGGACAAGCATTTCCTTACATCTCTATACCCATTTTTTCTCCTTGGAAACTGAAAAAAGTAATGACCCTCAACAGCTTTAAAAATTGTCACCTATTTCTTATTTCACATTCATTGCAGAAACTGAAAATGTAATATCAGATGACAATATTCATTTCTGCCTTAAAGTTATTACTTCTCATATACAAATGCTTTTCCCACTTTGACAAGGTAGCATCAGGAACATACAAACAATGGCCTCAGTGGCAAAGATCCATTCTCTAAGTGTCATATATACTGGGCTGAAACCAAAGCCTGTCATGTTAATTCTTTTAATAATTCTGATACTTTGCAAAATATATCCCTCAAATAGATGTGGCAAGAGTGGCAGGTGATGCTCTACAAAGGGCTATTCAGACCTTCACAAAATTTATGAACTCCTGATGCAAGTGTTGCCAAACAATAAGCAACAAAGTTTGGTAAAAATATGAGGTCTGAGCAATGGTTTCTGGGTTTGAAAGATTCTTTTTTCTTCATAATTATCAGTCTCTCCCACCTTAGCAAATTAATCTAATGAACATACAAAAATGGCCTCATTTGCACACATCTAGTCTGTAGCTGTCTTGTATGTATTATGCACTAAAGCTAAAGCCTACCATCCATATCCAAGCCTCACAGATTACTCCAGGGTTTACCTTGACTGCTTCACATGCTCTGGCTCAGACTAAAGACATGTTATCCCATGCACCACATCAATCCAATTCATTGTATCCACAGCATGCCTTTCATCCTCCTGAATGTTCAGGTCCTGAAACCCCAGAGCCTCCTTCAATTGGACTTAGGAAAATACCATGTATAAAACATACCTATTATTATTTGACTGGAAGGTAACGTTGCAGATGGTACAGCGAAAGACTCGAGTCTCTGGATGTGCATGTACATGATTTATATGTTTCTCCAAACGAGTCTTGACACGGTACTCCCTTCCACAGTCTGCACATTTATAACGATGTTTTGGTGCTGGTCTATGGCGCTGTTCATGGGCTGCCTACAAGTATTCAGAAACAAAGAAAAGTATGGTGACAGATTCAAATGCTAAAATGAAATACAAAAGCTGCTGGAGCACTAAGTACAAAGGAAAACAATGTTGTCTTATAGGTGTAGAAAGACATGGTGCAAGGAGAGCAGAACTTATATCTGTGTATAAAACAAACAAAAGAAGTTTCTAAACGAGACAAAATTTCTAAAGACAGCTATAGAGTATGACAGCAAAACAACTAAGGATCCTCCAGCATGAGTCACAGGGCTCACACTGCTTCTACAATATCATTTTTCTCAATGTGCTATATTTCTCAGTTGTGTTTTTTGTATTACTCAAGTGGTGACCACACCATTTCAATGCTCATTTGATTTCAAACCTTTGAATTCTTATTAACTCTGATCTCTTCATGCAGTGGTCATTACTAAGTTTATGTTTAAAACAATAACTCTAAATATATAAAGTGTGATTATATATGGATACAATATATACAAAAATAAATACTGTACCTAAATATGTACAATTCAATGGGAATAAGACGTACTAAATCCTCAAACAACTAACCTTAGTGTGACGAGTCAAGAGGTAGGAATATTTGAAAGTGGCAGTGCACATCTGGCATTTATGCAGAAGAGATTCTGGGTGGTTGGCCTTGAGGTGGACCCTGAGTGCTGTACGTGACCTGAATTCAATGTTACACACTGAGCATTGCTCAATCTCCTGACCTGGGGGCTTAACTCCTGGATGGCTCCGACTGCATATGAATAATACATACTGTAAATCATCATAAACAAATACGTGCAAAAATTAAAAGATAAGAACAAACTAGCAAATAACTGTTAAAAAAAGACTCAGTGAACATGAAGAAACACATACAAGATAAAATGAAAGTCAGCAAACATAAGTGAATAAATGTGAACAAATACATGACAGAGTACCTGAAGTACAAATATTCAATGTATTTCTAACTTGAACCAAAAACTTATAAAATACAACTATCATATCATCAATTTTCTGCTTCAAACAAGCAGAAACTTACGTGAAGTGCCTTAGCAAAGATGGTCTACTTCTGATTAATGCTGGGCAGACTGGACAGCGGTGATATTGGTGAAGCTCTTCCTCATGGGCTAAAGAGATGTGGTTGTACAGAGCCGCTTGAGACGTTAGTCCTTCTCCACAATGACGACACTGATGACAGTATATCATGAAAGGATCTTAATACCAAAATACCTGTACATGGTTCTGTATATCCCATCCTCTTCTCAACTGAGTTAAAGACAACATGATGCTGACTAACAGACTAGATTCATCTACTTTTTAGTTTGATAATGGCATACTTGAATATAGGACAGGCAAAATCCAGTAAAATGTTGCATACAGGGACTACAGAAGATCCTGCACTTCTAGCTCATTATCAGTAAATCTAAAAAACCTGTGAAAAGCTGTCACTGGAGCAAAATGAGGTGTGAGGAAATGCTGACTATACTGCCTACCTCAGTTACAGAACGAACCACACTACTGATAAATATAATAGATGAAAAACATAAAACATCACATTTAGAGTTAAACTCCACATTCACCTTCACTTGTCACAATCATATGAGTTTTTCCTGAATACCACAGCATGAAAAAATGTAGGGCTGAAATACACAAAACAAAAATGCCCTTATACATTTCATGATTAAAAATACATGGAAAACCAGCTGATTCTTTGTTAAATAAAATGGAATGGTGCTAATGTTTGATAAATACAAAAGTCTCTTGTCAACAGTACTCGTATTGATATCCTCTAAACCTAAACCCACAAAGTGTAAAGCAGAGTAAATATCTATCTATATCTCTGATGGATGTTCCCTGTTCTACCCAACATTCCAACCCATTACTTCTACATAATACTCCCACCTAATGTTCCTACTAACTAATTCTACCTAATGCTCCTGTCTAATGTTCCTACCTACTAACTTCTATCTATTACTCCTACCTTCTTGCCAAAAGGACAAGCTTGTGCATAGCACTCACCACAGGAAAAATCCAGTTATGAAAAATGAGTTGAGACGTAACTGTTGTCAAGTGTCATGGGAGACAAGAAAATGTATGTTTGAGGACAAAATGCCAAAAGTGGTTGAGGTAGAAAGAAGAGACAGCTCCCTGGGTGCAACTAGACAACTACTGGGTGCTGGCTCACTTTTTAGCCTTTACTAACCTTCCCAATACCCAGACACATAGTACTAGTAACATAACACCCTGGTTGGAGGCAGCCTACCTGTAAATATCTAGAAGGGTAGAATTTTTGTGTAATGCTGTCAATTTTGTGTGCAGACTAAATTTACAATTTGACAAAATGGGACTTTCTGGGTGATAGCAACATGTTTCTGCTCACTCAAGGCAGCAGAACTCTGATACACAAAGCCTACATACTCGAACAAACTAACCAAAACTTTCCAAAACTTTTCTCTACAGTCTACCTGATCTCAATCACCAAAAATGAAACAACTGCCATGTCATTACCCCCAACTGTGGTCATTATGAATACCAAATGAACATTAGCTAAATACCTGACATATGATGGGCATAAGAAAGATAGCACCACACAACAGGGTAAGTGGGTGACAAGAGCATGCATTTTTTAAACCTCCTCTCTCAAAATGTAAAAATCAGGCTCTCAATTTAAAATCATATTTCATGCACTTGACATCCATTGATGGACAAGTAATAATTAAGAGAAAGACAGCTGTTTACAAGGAGATGCAGATAATAACACTCCAATCTAAAGAATTTATCCAAGTGAAGCCAATAATCTGTACACTAGATTCTTGTTCAACCCTAGTTTTCTTAAAAGACAAAAAACTCTGAACTAGAAAAATATAGCCCAGAATAGGACCAAATAACACTTAAGTTTGAATCTGGGAAAAGGTAATTTTTGCCTTATACTTTTCAAGATCTGAAAATGCATATGGCTGAAATAGTGCCAACGGTTGTCCTCTCTGCACAGCACATATTTTCATAAAAGTACAAAACTAACAAACTACCACTATCGTTCATCTGTAATAAACAAATTCACTGGTTTATATAAAAATCCTAATAATCATTGGTATTATCAGACATTGCATGCATGAGGTTAGCCTGTGAACAGAATGTCATTTTGGCTGAGGTGGCATCAATGTTTGAAAAGGAGAGCAATCTCATCAAAAAACTTGTTATTTCAAAGAAGTTCACCAATTCCCTGTGAATGACTTTAGTACAGCTTTGAAGCTATAGGAGCCCCAGAAAATAGTCTTGTGTTTATAGAATAATATAACAATAATAATGCATATTTTCTGTCTCTCACTGTACACAGGGTCACACTGCAAGCAAATTAGGAATTTTATGAGAGAAACTTTATCCAAGCAACCTTAGTATTTTGCAAATGTGCTAGCAGTACACGCAAAGCTCGCATAATTGATTTTCAGAAGTTTGTACATCTCAAGAATTCATACTGTTCAATATTCAAAGCACGTTGCTATTACTGTACAATCATGCCAAAAAACACAATATTAGGAAAATCAAACAAGTGTGTTCCAGCACATGAACTTGAACAACATAATTTTGGAAAGAGGAATGATTCTATGCTGATGATAATACAAACATGGCATGGCCAAACACACATCACAGCAAACAGTAAGACTAGCACAGCCTAACAAATTGGTGCACGAAGCACTGCAGAAATGAAGGCGTGCCTATTTGTGGCTCCCTTTTGTGTAAAATGGCCTGACATTTTCACCGATCAAAAGCATAATATTTTCAGGAATCTGCAGGCTGCTTGATCCCAAGGGATTCAGAAATCTGGGCACTAACTATAAATATATACAAAGCACAACAGTGTTTAATTTAAATCAGATGAAATTGTTGAAAATAATGTCAGACTAGATAATGAAAATTGCTAGATTAATTTCTGTATTAGTGGCCCTTTATGCAATTTCAATAAAAATTCTAGCATGTATGCTCCAGAATAGACAAGGCAGACCAAAAATACCAAGTGCTGGCTGATAACCAATAATGAAGAAAAAAATCATGTAATATTCAAATAAACATTCATCATATAACAGCAATGCACATCTCACCTTCCTCAGAAGTTCTGGTCGTATGATACTCTGCTCACCATGGGTCCTTATGAGGTGCCGTTTCAGGGTTGCTTTTGACTGGCCAATAGCACCACACAGATGACATGTGTAACATGGTCCCAGGGCAATCCTATGTTTCTTGCTAAGATGAGCTCGGAGTGAAGCAGCGGTTGAATACTCTTTACTGCACATGGGACACTCTAGTATGTCCTGTTGCACATCAAGATTTCTATAACTATAAGATCAGCAAATATCCTGTAAAAAATCATTTCAAATCTGTCCAAATACACCTGCATAAAGTACACCTAACAAAGGATGGTTAAAAATCAAATCTAACAGAGTATAATTTTCATAAAGATAAAAGGAATAAAAATATATGAAGCTGGTTAGAGAACCTGATTTGAAGCAAAAATTTTCCTTCAGTCTGATGCGAAAGGCACTTCCATGACTAACCAGTCCTACCAACAGCATTTCTTGAATTAAATCTTATGAACTTAAATTAAAGGAAGCTGGAACACCAGTGTATGCATTCTTACTGGAGAAGACATGGGAAACCATCTCCTTTCCCTCAGTGCAACAGAAGCTTCATCACACCATCTAATGAAAATACATACAGCAATATCCACTTTCAGTGAGGATCTCATCACCAAATCCTAGGACTGACAAAAAAGCTGGATGATGAGGTGCCCATAAAGTGAAACCTTAACATGGTTCCTTTTTGAATCATCTGATATGATCTTTTTAGCCCACCCAAGGGACATAACAATGAGACATCAACCTCAGCTCCCAAAAATACGGATTGTAATCTAACAGCATAAGCTTATTTAATTCAGAAACCACACTAGATAAGAACCCTTGAAAGCTCTAACATGAAACTGCAGAATTAGTTATGACTATCGAATTTCAAAATAGATATACAGTACACATGAAAATAAAAGGATGCATTTGATTTTTTTGGCTTCATCAAGGATCTAAGAAAGCACTTGTGTATTTATCAACTCTATAAGGCCCCACAGGGCATGTAAAGCGTCTGGGGTAAACCATGGAAAGTTCTGTAGGGCCTGGATGTGGAAAGGGAGCTGTGGTTTCGGTGCATTATTACATGACAGGCAGAGACTGAGTGTAAACGAATGGGGCCTTTGTTGTCTTTTCCTAGCACTACCTCGCACACATGAGGGGGGGAGGGGGTTGTTATTCCATGTGTGGCAAGGTGGCGATGGGAACAAATAAAGGCAGACAGTATGAATTGTGTACATGTGTATATATGTATATGTCTGTGTGTGTATATATATGTGTACAGTGAGATGTATAGGTATGTATATTTGCGTGTGTGGACGTGTATGTATATACATGTGTATGTGGGTGGGTTGGGCCATTCTTTCGTCTGTTTCCTTGCGCTACCTCGCTAATGTGGGAGACAGCGACAAAGCAAAATAAATAGAATACATAGGGTTGAGGGTCAAGTCAATTGGGAGGTAAGTTTGAATGGAGAAAAACTGGAGGAAGTAAAGTGTTTTAGATATCTGGGAGTGGATCCGGCAGCGGATGGAACCATGGAAGCGGAAGTGGATCATAGGGTGGGGGAGGGGGCGAAAATTCTGGGAGCCTTGAAGAATGTGTGGAAGTCGAGAACATTATCTCGGAAAGCAAAAATGGGTATGTTTGAAGGAATAGTGGTTCCAACAATGTTGTATGGTTGCGAGGCGTGGGCTATGGATAGAGTTGTGCGCAGGAGGATGGATGTGCTGGAAATGAGATGTTTGAGGACAATGTGTGGTGTGAGGTGGTTTGATCGAGTAAGTAACGTAAGGGTAAGAGAGATGTGTGGAAATAAAAAGAGCGTGGTTGAGAGAGCAGAAGAGGGTGTTTTGAAATGGTTTGGGCACATGGAGAGAATGAGTGAGGAAAGATTGACCAAGAGGATATATGTGTCGGAGGTGGAGGGAACGAGGAGAAGTGGGAGACCAAATTGGAGGTGGAAAGATGGAGTGAAAAAGATTTTGTGTGATTGGGGCCTGAACATGCAGGAGGGTGAAAGGAGGGCAAGGAATAGAGTGAATTGGATCGATGTGGTATACCGGGGTTGACGTGCTGTCAGTGGATTGAATCAGGGCATGTGAAGCGTCTGGGGTAAACCATGGAAAGCTGTGTAGGTATGTATATTTGCATGTGTGGACGTATGTATATGCATGTGGTATGGGGGTGGGTTGGGCCATTTCTTTCGTCTGTTTCCTTGCGCTACCTCGCAAACGCGGGAGACAGCGACAAAAAAAAAAAAAAAAAAAAAAAAAAAAAAAAAAAATAAATAAATAAATAAAAATAAATAAAATAGTTTTTCAAAGATTTCATTAAAGAATTACATAATAATGGTTTTATTTTGTATTTCCTTAACCCTCTAACCTCTTAATAGAGTATGTTGTCCATTCCTGTATGACTCATTCTTTTTTCCTGTTTGTATAAAAACATCACCTCTACAGAATGTGTGACTTAAACCATTACAAAAGATTTTTTTTTTCTTTTTTTTTTTTTTTTTGTCGCTGTCTCCTGCGTTTGCGAGGTAGCGCAAGGAAACAGACGAAAGAAATGGCCCAACCCATCCCCATACACATGCCTTGATTCAATCCACTGACAGCACGTCAACCCCGGTATTCCACATCGCTCCAATTCACTCTATTCTTTGCCCTCCTTTCACCCTCCTGCATGTTCAGGCCCCGATCACACAAAATCTTTTTCACTCCATCTTTCCACCTCCAATTTGGTCTCCCTCTTCTCCTCGTTCCTTCCACCTCCGACACATATATCCTCTTGGTCAATCTTTCCTCACTCATTCTCTCCATGTGACCAAACCATTTCAAAACACCCTCTTCTGCTCTCTCAACCACGCTCTTTTTATTTCCACACATCTCTCTTACCCTTACGTTACTTACTCGATCAAACCATCTCACACCACATATTGTCCTCAAACATCTCATTTCCAGCACATCCATCCTCCTGCGCACAACTCTATCCATAGTCCACGCCTCGCAACCATACAACATTGTTGGAACCACTATTCCTTCAAACATACCCATTTTTGCTTTCCGAGATAATGTTCTCGACTTCCACACATTTTCAAGGCTCCCAGAATTTTCGCCCCCTCCCCCACCCTATGATCCACTTCCGCTTCCATGGTTCCATCCGCTGCCAGATCCACTCCCAGATATCTAAAACACTTCACTTCCTCCAGTTTTTCTCCATTCAAACTCACCTCCCAACTGACTTGACCCTCAACCCTACTGTACCTAATAACCTTGCTCTTATTCACATTTACTCTTAACTTTCTTCTTTCACACACTTTACCAAACTCAGTCACCAGCTTCTGCAGTTTCTCACATGAATCAGCCACCAGTGCTGTATCATCAGCGAACAACAACTGACTCACTTCCCAAGCTCTCTCATCCCCAACAGACTTCATACTTGCCCCTCTTTCCAAAACTCTTGCATTCACCTCCCTAACAACCCCATCCATAAACAAATTAAACAACCATGGAGACATCACACACCCCTGCCGCAAACCTACATTCACTGAGAACCAATCACTTTCCTCTCTTCCTACATGTACACATGCCTTACATCCTCGATAAAAACTTTTCACTGCTTCTAACAACTTGCCTCCCACACCATATATTCTTAATACCTTCCACAGAGCATCTCTATCAACTCTATCATATGCCTTCTCCAGATCCATAAATGCTACATACAAAAGATATAATCATCATTACCAGTTTTTCATTTTCATCATCGGAGGATGTATCCTCTCCTTCATAATCATCGCCTACAACGAATTCATGTCCATCAGTCTCTATGTGCAGACCTCGCTTCTGCACACACTGGCTGTTGTCATCAGATATCAATGTTGAACAGGATCTGTTGTTTTCCTCCTTTGATTCAACCTGCCATTGCAATATAGCATAATTCATAACTAAGCAACAAGCATGGTTAAGAATATACAGCACATCTGTAACTCTGGCATATTGCTAGAAAAGGGATAAACTCAACACCAGCTTGATCAATTAACCTTGTACAAAAACGACTATCATGGCTCTAATTTTGTGTCTCATACTGACACAACCGAATATTCTTTTTATTACATTTACTCACTGCATTGCAATTTACAAATACTATTTTTTGTATTAGTATACAACATCCTGGAAACCAAACAATCATCAAACTTATTCTGTATCTTCCTTTAGTATTACTTATTGTTATAATTCTGCTTTTTCCATGAAGTTCCTCTAGTTTTCTTTTGATTGCTGCCTTACCTACCAGGGTTCAGTTTCCAAATCCTACTGTAACAAGCAACCCTTGTGTACTATGTCTTCATTGCCCTAAGAAGCTCTAGTGCATTCTTTCAGTCTTCTGATCTAATCAATAGTACTGCCATCTTCCCTACTAGAACATATCTACTATGAATTCCAGCATATACCTATAAACAATAAATTATGACTTATTCCTCAAATGAAAAATATCTATGTGCTTAAACCAAAAAACCTACTCTCCTGAACTCTCCTGAGGACAATATGAAGATGACATTAGTCTATAAATCATCTCAAAACCCAAGACCTAATCAATTTCTCTTTATGACCATATATGTTAGAGCAATGTTAGTGCAGCAATCATTTGTTCATAAAACAACCACTCTTATAATTTTCCATGAAGGCTAAGCCTTAAATAAGATGTAACACTGTGTATTACTTCTCCCCACATGTTCTACTTATCACTAATTACACATTGATCCACCATTTTCAAAATGTCTTAACACATCTTAAACGTAAAACTATTAAATCCTCAACTTTGACATCTTAAATTTAAAACTATGAAATCCCAACTTTGACAGTTACTCTTTCATTACATTACACATTTTTTTTCCAATGTATGTCATCCTAAAAACTTTACCTACAATTGAGCTAGGTCATCCTATGATCTTCGACAACAAACTTTACAAATAACAAAGTTGTACCAACCTCCAAATCCTCCTGAGGTTCTTCTTTGATATATATTTCATGAGCCGGCAGAACTTCCTCCATCATACCCCGTTCAATAGTCCTTACTGACTGAGAGTGTGACCACACCTCAAATTTCACTGTAGTGGTCTATATCATTCAAGGCCTTAGTTCTTTACCAATGAATATTTTTGATCATTAAAGGCTGAGATGTGGCACATCTCAATTTCATTAGCTTGGTTTCTTTACAGGCAATCTCTAGTTTAAATGTATAAACCATGACTCAAATTGCACTCTCCGACCATTTTCATTTAAGCCCTTGTATTTTGTTAGAAAAGATGATGAGGTATTCAGATGAGGTGTAATACTTCATAATATACACAAGGCAAACCGGTGATGAAACTGCACAAACAGAGAACTCCTCTCAACATATTATCAAGTATATTTAGGGCATTCTACTTTGCTGTTTGATTAAATCTTATAATGTGCATCTTTAGGCCTTACATATTTCCATTTATGAGGTCAATGAAAATGTTCTAAAGAATGAAGCTTTTAAAATGTGATGAACATGAATTCCAAAGTCTAGTTTCATGTTAAATAATAGATATTCTCTGGTACCTCTGAATACCAGACTTACATTAGACCCTTAAAACACTAGTACTTCACAACCTAATTTTGCATTGACAAGCATCTATTCCCAAGGCTTTTATAAAACTGTCTTTTGGTCTTCACAGAGCATCTTGGGTTGTCACAATGCCTGAAAAAGGAAAAATTAGAATGTCTTACCATACTACACAATATTAAACATTAACAGCAACCCAATGACTCTCTACAGATTAGAAAAATAATCCTTACAAAATATGATAGAAAAGCTTCAAATTTGCTAAACTAGATTTACTGGTAAACATATCACATGTTACTCAATGTGCTGCAAACCTTTAGTAATGCCATAAAACACCTCTTCTGACTTATATGAACACAGCTACTCTGGTTAATATTTCCCTTAACCCATATAGTTATGAAAAAACTTTGTTGTATAAACTTTTCTTTGACTTATATGAATATCAGCATTAGAGGTAAATCTTTCCTCTGATATATGGAATTATGAAAAATGGTATATTGGCAGATAACAAAGAATACAAAAACAATAATAAATAAGAGGCAAAACCGACATGGCTGTCTCAAATAAAAAAAGTGTAAGATATCATTACTTCACTAGGAAAGCTTATACAACAGTCTACAAAGAACAGCTTACAAAGATAAGAACAATGACAAAAACAGCAGCATAATAAACAAGCTACAAGCATTTTACACCACAAGCATTTGTCAAGCATTATACGAAAACTATAATGATACAAAATCACCTAAATGTTCCTTAATCACACTATTCTGTGGATAAAAAACAAATAACTGACTCTGGTGTCTGATATATAAATACTTTAGTTTATACAAGAATAGTGACAAAATCTACAGGTAAAGTGTAGGACCTCTATATCTAATTTAGTGCTGTGAGCTTCGTTTAAAAAATCTAACCAAACATTTTCAGTAACAACTCCGATATACCTGATGCAAATATGTACACTGTGTGCTTCACTTACAAAGGCAGGGACTTTGCAAACAATCAATGGACAACAAATATAAAACTTTCCATCACATGGTTTAAGTGACTTTAAAAAAAATAAATCATGTGGTACTAACATTGCATAATGGCTTCCCATGAGTTGAATATAAGGAAAACTAATAAATTCATCAATGCGAAAAAATTTATATCCTGATAACTGCCTCTGCCTTATACATTTGTCATATATATGAACTTCCCAACACTAATCCCTTATAAGTTACAGCACTTGCAAAATGTACTATTCTTGGTTAACATGCTAACAAGAACATGTCCAGAGTCACACAGACAGACAAAAGGGGTGACAAAAATATATCTTGCATGAATTAGATGAGATGGCTAGATAAAAAACAATACAAAATAAGGCACCTTGCTATATCATTTGGGGTTGGGGAAGAAAGGGTCATGTCTCCCGATCTAATTCCAACATCCTTGCACATTTCAAAAGTTTCAGAAAACAGGTGCAAGCTTTCTCCATCAAAGAAAGATACAACTTTTTCTTTTATGTATAAGGTTCCAGTCATACTCAAAACTCCACATTAAGGCCAGGCCTTCATTGAAATATAAAGAGAATAATGAAAGGGACAAAGAAAAGAAAAGGGAAAGTTATGAATTTTGGAGGAAGTGAAAACCATGTCATTTAAAATGTGCCACATCACAGTTACTGGGAAACATGAGAAGGTAGAGAGTTCCAAAGCTTTGAGGTGTAGGAAAAGAGGCAGTTGTCAAAATGGCCCACTCTTGAACTGAAGGCCACACAATAATCATGTGATGCAGCAGCTTGCTGAGTATTGCGTGGTCTACCAAGTGGTTGAGGCATACAAGCAGCCAGCTCAAAAGAAAAAAAAAACATGCATAAAAGACTATCCAGCATACCATTAAGAGCCTTACAAGAGAAACTGATATACTGCACATAATTCTTTAAACTGAAGAACACATACTCAATGTATTCTGAGTACTTCCCTACACCTACCCATTCAACTCTATATATTATCATTTTCTTTTCCAATAATACGCTAACTGTACATTATCAACATTTTTCCATGCTATATGAGAAGGATCAAATTTTCAAAGCAGATTCAAGCACATAATCCGAATCCAAAAACTTATGTAAAAATAGCAATGGATTTTCCACTGAGGCCCTTACTGCCAAATATAACAACGCTCATCAACAAAAACATGCAAAATTCAAGTGGTATGTTTCTACTGTCTCATTTCCAAAGCATTCTCAGATAACTAATAAAAAAAAAATGAGACAGCAAATGTAAAAAGATAAAAGTAGACCTACAAATAACCTAAATGTCATACCTTGCACATAAAACCAGTTCCTACAAAATAAGTAAAACATGAATAAATCTTGATAAGTATCTTAAAAGACAAAATATCTTCTTCAAAGGGATCCATGCTCATGAACTTCCTATGACAGCAAAGATACTGAGGTTTCCAAGATTAAATGTACATTCAACAACAACCATCTTGTACTTCTGTAAATGTACCTTTTTGAAGCTTAACTTGAATGCAAAGATAGCAGTAAATAATTTGAATGTTAATATCAAATCTCAGCATGAAAAAATATAGATACTTTTCTTTGAAAATATCTACAAGACTAACAAAATGATGCAAAGTGAAGACATTCTTATTCCAAAGAAGAACTCCCATGTCTAATAATCAATAACATGCATTATGAGCACAAATAATAGACAAACACATGTAATGCATATTCTAAGATAAACCATAAGAGCCCATGCAAGTACAGCAATGAAATACAGAACTGATTTTACTAGAGTATCATCATTATGGTTCCTACATGTTATATTTCTTTGCATAATATATAAGAATATGAACAGCAACAAAAAAAGGTTCTCTAGAAGCTGTCTGTGATAGTGGAAGACATCAGAAACATCATGAGTGATGTGGAAAGAGCAGAAAATAGACATGTAAATCACCATTCACTCGCAATGGAGTGACAATGAAAAAACATGTAATTGAATTGAAACTACAACATCCCATGGTCTACAAATAATTTGTGATGTGGCTATGTAATATGATAAACAGATGAGATCACTCAAGAAATCAAAGAATTCCAATCTAAATACCCTTAATTACTTATATGTAACATCATTATACTATCTATTGAATAAGTGTAGAAAGACTAACTGCAATATAAATACTGTCATCCACTAAATAGTTAAAAAAAATAGGAAAGCAAATTTTGCTTAATTTGTCAAGTGTTTGATTTTCATGTCACGTCCAGCTGTCTTGATGTCTGACAGCACTATTGCTTCTTTTTCCCATGATGAAGTGCTTTGGAAGAACGAGGCAAAATAATACCCAATGTGAAAGATAATGTATCCCAGTCTAAATCAACATAATTTACTTCTCACATAGAAGTTGTCCACTACTGCTTAAGTTTTAAACATCAGCATAATGCATCTTCAAAATATAAAAGTATGAATGCTTAATCTGTAAAAATGATAACAACAGATCTATAACAGTGTTACTTCAAAAGAGGATGTGTCAGAAAAATAGATCTTTATTGGTAAACTCCACCTTAAGAGATATGCAGGCAAATGAAGGGTATTTCTGTGGCTATCTCAAAAGACATTCTCTGCAAGAAATATGCATTCTCAAAAGAAAATGAGCACATTATATGCTGCACTTAGTACTAAGCAAAAGCAAACCTATTTTTCGACAAGAGGTGACAAATACCCTAATACAAAAGTTGAGTGTCTTATCAACAGTAATGTGGGTTATGGTAGTTACAGTAGGGAAAAATAAACATGCCCTCTCAGTGTGGAAGACCCCATAAGTCACCATGCTGTTATAAAGAGGCATCCTTTACAGGAAACTCACACATATACCCATGAAAAAATATCAAAAGGATATTCTGAAATATAATTTACTATCCTTAATTCCTCCATACACTAATTCAGTCTATGCCCCACAAAAAAAGACTAAAAGCCTTATCACCAACACCAACCTACCTCCTCCACCCAATCTACAGTGAAGCAGAAGGCCTTACCTCATAATGATCTTCAACCACCTCTTCCTCAACCTCCATCTTGATTTCATCTTGACTGAGCAGCATATCGAGGGGAGAAGCTACCATGGAGAGGGTAGGGGGGGATGCGAATGGCTGAGAGGCTAAGTCACTATGTGAGGTGACGACATCTCTGACATTTTCCGCAGTTTCACATCTCCCAGGTTTCTTTAACAATTGATCAGAGATTAAGTTAATTTTAGCCTTGGAATCAACTGGAATAACCACCATAGGCTGAGCTCCCTTGGCATTACCTACAAAAATCTTACTCTGCACTATTCCTAACTTGTTTTGAACAGTCTGACTCCCTTGTGGAGACTTAATGGGAGGGACTGACAATGACGAATCACTTTGTTTTGCAACTGGACTAACAGGGGAAGCAGACCCTACTGTATGAACATCATTAGATTCATGTGACTCATAGCCAAAGTCATCATCCAGAAGATCTCGAAAAGTCTGTGAAGTACAATTTACTCCACCCATTCCCATATTCTCATATAATGGTACTTTGTTCTGATAAGAACAAAGTGGGTTATTTTCCTTGGCCTGTGGAAGAACAGACTGTAGTTTACTAATAAGGTTTCGATTGATTGTATACCTATTGTTGTTTGTCTCTCGACAACCAAAGGAAGATGATTCGTACTTCAGTCTGAGTAATCTCTGAGGCGGGTGAGAGATAGGCTCAAGGGAAACACTTGTTATAGTCAGACAGTCCTGGATGTGGTCCATGTAGTCCTCCATATCATCACAGATAACATTGCAACGCCCACACACAAAGTCACCATCATCGTGTTTTTTTATTCTTAGCGTTGGCATCCATGATATACTAACATTTGGATTTTTCTTCAACTGAGCAATTTTCTCCCTAATAACCTGAATTTTGTTTAACTCTGTTTCAGGTACTTTTGTTTCTTCAACTAACTGCTTGGCCTGCTGAATGTTGCTAGTTTCTATAACCTGAATACTACCACACTCTTTATTGTCGGGTCCAACGGAAGGCACTTTTAAAGTATAAGCTGTTGCGATGGACGGTATAACATAAGTCTCTTCTTCACAATTTCTTTGTCCCTCTCCATTAACCTGCTGGGCATGACTGTGTCCTTCATTGCTACCTATGTTATCTTCACTAGAAAGGGCTGGTGTAACACATGTGGTCACCAGAGGTCCAGTTACATTTTCTGGGAATTCGTTCTTAACAACACAATTGTCAACTCCAACAGTTATTATGGGAGCAGCATTCTCAATTCTTTGTGGTGGTGGTGGTGGTGGTGGTGGTGAATGCGTCTGAGTTTTTTCAAGAGAAGAATTTTTGCCTCTCTTCTTAGTTTTTGGCTGAATTTGTACAAACTTGTTCATGGCCTTTGCTACCTCTGGTTTCAACATTGGATTATTAAATACCTTTTTCCTTACTCTCTTCACCTTTTTTGTTCCCTTGTTACACTTGTGATTTGTGAACTGAAAAAGTGTGTAAAAAGTACTATTACACTCAGAGCAAATGTAAGCATGAACTTCCTTAACATGTGCTTTCACCTCATCTGGAGTTTTAAATGATATGCAGCAAACTGGGCATTTTGGGTCTACTTCACCTTTCTCACTGAGAGGCAAAACTGGCTCATCCTTTTCCTGATCCACTGTAATAGGCTGAATATTAAGGTTTGGAAGTGTTTGTGTTCCTGCATTTTCAACAGTGGTCTTCCGTTTACGACCATCCCGTCCTCTTCGTGCCTTGTGTGTACCAAGATAGTGTGTCTGCATATCTTCTAGGGAAGGGAAACTCTTATCACAAAGAACACACTTGACTGGTTTACCAGAACTGTTAACATCTCCCTTGTCCAAGTGGTCAGGTACCTCTAAGCCTCCTATGCTTCCCACAACAGATTGGATAACAGGATCACCTGACGGTTCACTTGCACTAACTTTAATCTGTTTTCCTTCTGGAACACTGCTTGCAAGAGAGACACTCTTTGTCATCACCGGGATGCTATCTGTAGCCAAAGTACTGCTAGTAAGTGGAATGCTCTTTGGAACTAAAATGCTTTTCATAACAGATATATTTTTTGTCACAGGATTGCTATTAGCAACTTGAATGCTGTTTGTAACAGGAACATTTGCAGTAACTGGTGCACTTTTGGCTCGAGAAATATCTAGCACAAGCACTGGCACCCACTGCTGAGTGGCCTGCGAGACAACAGGCTGCGGAGTGGGAGTGGGAGTGGGAGAGTCTACAGCTGCAAGAGGTTTTCCTTTCTTTGAGTTAGTTTTCCTTCGACTTGACCTCAAAATTCTAATCTTATCCATGATGGAAGTCTTCAATGGTGTCTTCATTGGTGTAAGACTTGTACCAAACTATATAAAACTACAAATAATAAAAATGGGGCAGAAACTTATAAGGGTTCATGCAAAGCAAAAGGCAAACTTTTCAAACAAGCAATCCTAGTCAAACATAAGAAACACAAGCCTTACTTTCCATATGTTCTGTGAGAAGCTTGTGCTCACTTGGGCCACTAAGGGAAGGCCTATAGTCTCTATCTGAAAAGAAAAAAAGAAACAACTTATAAATTCATAATAGCATATAAGGTAACATAAAATTGTTTCATAATTGATCATTAACTCATTTCACATGGCACTGACAAACCAATATTCTTGGCATTCCCTACTTAACAGATAAAAGAGGCGAATCCTAGGAAGACTTTAATCTTACGGAAAAAACATATGCAACAGGTTGGTGCTCTTTTTTTTTTTTATTTCAAATGAAAAATGTTCTGTGTATATCACTGCAAATATGTAACTCAAGTCTAGATTCTTTTTCATTATGCTGTCCCTCACCCTTTCACCTATAAATCTTATAAATGAGGGATAAAAACTATGAGTCATTCCTGACACAACCAACCAAACCAATGAGTTACTCAGAGGGTATCTGTAGCCCTAATAAGATATTCAAAACAAATTTTCGTACTTGGTTCGACAGGGGATCAAACTTGGCCCTTACTTTTAGCTTCCTGACTGTTGCACTACAAAAAAACCCGCCAAAAACAGCTATCCTCATGACTCACTAACATCTTTTTTTTTTTGAAAAATCAAGTAATCTCTTCTAATCATAACTCACTCTTGACTTTTTGTGTGAAATTTTTGAAATTTCAGTAAAAATCGTTTCTGTTTGTTGGTAAATGGAACAATTCTTTTTTTTTTATAAGTCATTCATGGATTAATAATGTGGAGCAAGGAAATATACTATCACTAAAATCAAAACTTAAAAAGGTGGATAGGTAAAAGATCGAAAGAGCTGATAAGCACACAATAAAGTAACTTCTCTGAACATGAATGACATGAAACTAATAGGTCCAAGAATAATCTAATCTACATAACCGGTAAAATATACGATATGAGTCGAGAAAGAATGACAGAAATGGAGCAGTACAGTGGAATAAAGAAGCAGAAGCAATCGCCTTAAAGTAGAATAAAGACATTAACGAGATCACATCACGCTATAACAGATGAAGGGATTGAAAGTTATGAAAAGTATTAGTTACAGGAAGCCAAAAATCAAATTAATTTCCATGTTGACAGTACATAAGAAAAAATTAGCATTCATTTTCGTTTGATATTCTTTCCTGCATCATGAGTTTCTCAAATGTTCAATGTAACTTGGAGCTAATACATACCTGAAATAATTCCAGTTTTAATATTGACAACAGAAATAGTAGAAACAATGAGTTTTATTGTAATTTTAAGATCCATTCCATAATCAGCTGAGCTAATGACATCAATACACTTCTCTATCACCCATGATGTCCTGAGTTCTTCGCCCATCGTGTGAATTTTCAACATCGGAACTAAAACACAATTACATATTAATGACCTGCGGACCTATTAGAGCATAAATGACCTGCCCCTCGTCAAGCCTAGAGCCTGAAATACAGTCAAGAGGTCGAGAATTAGGCTCACCTTCAAGGTTGTTTACATCAGGACGGCGTCAGACAACAGACCAGCCCACTAAATGGCTGCGTCACAGTTCTGCTAAGATAACTTTAAGTCTATTGACACTTTCCTCTTTTCTCTGCGCGTTTACCTTTGCTTGCATTTCCTTATCAATTTCAGATACCTAAACGTTTAATTGGACATTACAAGGAAACTTGATTCCTTTCCGTTTTCTAGTGATTTAATAACTAAGGGTTATAGGATCATGTCTTGTTAGTGAAGATTTCTATGAAGATGTCTTGGTTGTAATTGTAGAGATCCAGCGCAGACTGCGCTCATTGGTGCGTTCCGGGTGCAGTTCACCACCTGCTGGCACGTTCAACTTCCTACCCTACACTCCGTTATTTTCTGACTAAGTCATCATTATCCTCAATATCCACTCCACTCACTTAATGACCATGGACCATGTGGTACAGCCTCACTTCCCTTTTCAGTGGTCACTACATTTCCCCACTACTTATGAACCGATATTTCTTACTCGAGCAAGAACTGGTGGAAGTTCCAGACATGACTTCATTGTAAATCGTGATTATACTACCCAGTGGTAGGCTAATGTTGCATTATACAACAGGTCACCACTTGAGTTGTGGACTACAGTGGACTATCTCATACCTTTCACTGAATCCCACAGGTCGTCTACACACATACACTATCACAAATCACCGGATAAACTTCCTCTTTAGGTTCCACCATACGACTTTCCTTCTCTCCCACCACCACTCAAACCAAGCAATACTTGGCCACCTCTTCAAGGTGTTGCTTGTGCGTGTGTGGTATGTCTGAGGGCAAGGTGGAGGGCGAGAGAGCTGGTTGGAGGAGGACGTGAGGGGTGTGTGGGCTGAACTCCCATGGTGGGACCTTCGGCTGGTGATTGCCTCAGGTGCATGGCGTACCTGTCCACATTTCAAATATTCTCCCGTATTCTGCCATCATGGAGTGCTCATTTCCTCTCTTCCTATTTCCACTGGAGTTATGCAGTATTATAGCTTCAGTGGGGTATAAAAGAGATACATGAATCTTTTGAAAAAGGGGAAAATAAATGTTATAATGTAATAAGAGCGGGCAACACCAGCGGGGAAGAAGTCAACCTGTCTCTCAGTAGGTACGGCGCCTCCCCTCCCCCCACCCCAAACCCACTACTCATTCCCGCCTTGAATAACATGTATCGTCCTCCCAGAAGAAGTAATAATCAAATTTTCAATGCACCGAATTACCTCTGGTGCATAATTAATGAGCAGGTAAACCACATGGCCTGTCATTCATGCCTAAAATTCAGATGAACCTGTCGACCATCTCCCCCTGGTTACCGTCTTCTGTTGAGACAGAGTTCCACTACGTCACAATATATGTATTTTTCAATATCGCTCTTAGAAAACATCTATGCACATTTGAAAACATTGTAAGTACTTCACTCTAGCTTGTAATTATTTCTTCAGTAAAATGGTGGGATAACATTTATTCTTTACGGTTAAATAAAGTATAGCTTTAATGGTCAATAGGTTGGTAAGGTGTGTGTGTGTGTGTAGCGCGTGCCCGCGGGCGTCCATGACGTCACAGGTCCCTCACCACTCACCTTCCTCCTGCCATTGTTCCTCCATCCTACGTCGCCGCCTCCAATAATTAACCCTACATCTTGTGATATTCAACAAGCTGCAGCCTCTGAGAACCATATCGTGGAGGCAAATTATCATTTGATATCAATAATCGGGCACAACGGAGAGGGTTATGAGAGGGTGCATGGATATGTTGATGTCATATACTGCATATCTATGTTTTAAACTGCGCATAATATACCATACAGGTTTATGAAAATGCTAAGCTCATATTTACATAGAAATCCAATTCAGTTAGGAAGACTAAACTATATATATATATATATATATATATATATATGTAAAGTACACATGATGATCCTCCCAAGTAACGAGAGTCTATCTCTTAAACACAACAATAAGACGTAAACAAACACCTGCCCTTTGACCTGACCGTACGAATCAGGTTAAAGGACAAGCTGTTAAATGCAAGGCTCATACTGTATTGCACAAGACACTCGTCGTGCAGAGGGGTCGTACCGTCGTGCAGAAGGGTCGTACCGTCGTGCAGAAGGGTCGTACCGTCGTGCAGAAGGGTCGTACCATCGTTCAGAAGGGTCGTACCGTCGTGCAGAAGGGTCGTACCGTCGTGCAGAAGAGTCGTACCATCGTTCAGAAGGGTCGTGCCGTCGTGCAGAAGGGTCGTGTGTCGTGCAGAAGGGTCGTACCGTCGTGCAGAAGGGTCGTACCTTCACCTTTCACTGTTTGTGTATTCTGTGTATTTTGTCATTTTTTCTCAGTGTTCCACAAATGTTTTTGGATTTGACTCAATTCTATGCCTTCGGCAGGTACCCCGCTGGGCACCTTCCGTGGGCATGTTGGCCACTTTGTCCAGTCGATTACCTTCTCATGCCCGACTCACTGCCACCTCATGTCCTCCTTGACCAACCTACTGTCGTTGCAGACCTATCTTGCCCGTCCAGCTGCTCTCCCGTGCTCGCCTTACCCCAGCCTAGCCCTCTAAGTGTCCGCTCTGCCCACCTCCAAGCCTCGCCCACTCTACCTTCCTTCTTCCATGCCCGCCTCGCCTAATGTGACTCCCTCCAGTGGTCTCCTTGCCCAAGCTGTTGCTCCACCATACTCTTCCTGTCCAATCTATAGCCCTTAATATTGATCTTAAATGGCCGCAATATTTATATCTGTGCGTTTGAATCACTTGAAGCACACATTGTGTCTCGTTACTTACATGAGCGACCCAATTTAAAAGCTGATGCACATGTGACATTTAATCCAGTAACTCAGGGATTTAAACGTCTTTGCTGAACTGTAGTCAGTCAGATGTTCAGCAGAGGTAGGGTCTTAATGCAACAACTGCATATAATCTAGAGTAATACCGTCTAACTACCGTCCTATGAGTGATCTTATATTTTACGGAAATCAAGAAACAATTATGCAAGAAAATATATCAGAATAAAAGTTTTAAAGTTATAAAATCTTTCCATAAAATCATACCACAAGAGTATGACAGGCTACGTGAATACCGTTTATATGGCAATCTGTTATTTATGAATATCTATTATTCATTACGTAAAGGAAAACAAGATGATGGTTCCCTGCTCATCAAATATTGGACAGGACATTTACACGAACACACCGAGACATTTCCTGTAAATTTTGCGTGTCGCGGGCATTCGAAATATGCTTTACATTTAGAAATTGCGCGCCAGGAATATCTAAAGTTCTAGCATCCGCGACATTTAAATTCCGAGCCTGAGAAATTAAAACCCGACGTCGGGAGCCTTTAAACCCCCGCCGCCCGAGACATTTAAACTCCGGCGCCGGAGACATTAAAATTCCAGCGCCGGAGACATTAAAATTCCGGCGCCCGAGACATTTAAATTCCGGCGCCCGAGACATTAAAATTCCGGCGCCCGAGACCTTTAAACTCCGGCGCCCGAATTTTTTAAACTCCCGCCGCTCAGCACATTTAAACTCCCGCCGCCCGAGACATTTAAACTCCGGCGCGCGGTTTATTTAAACTGCCTGTGATTTAAGATATTCAAACCTCTGTATGTTATGAAGGTAGAGGGAGGACATGTAAGTCATTAAGCGTTGTTGTGGTGTTGTTGAAGTAAGAGATATACAATGAAAGAAATGGTTGTACTGGATGTAGAAAAGAACTTGTATAAAATGCAACTGTTGAGCTCATGTTTGCGTGTGTTTGCATTGTAGGGTAATTAAAAAGGACAAGTAGAATCGGAAGGAATTTAGATAGGGATCTGTTGGTGACGGTATTGACTTAACATAGCCATATATGGCAGGTGTGTTTGTATATGTTTGTATCTGAGGGCTGCTACCTGTGTGTGGTTGTTTGAGGGGCTGGGCTGCCCTGAGGGTGAGGGGCTGGGCTGCCCTGAGGGTGAGGGGTTGGGCTGCCCTGAGGGTGAGGGGTTGGGCTGCCCTGAGGGTGAGGGGCTGGGCTGCCCTGAGGGTGAGGGGCTGGGCTGCCCTGAGGGTGAGGGGTTGGGCTGCCCTGAGGGTGGGAGGAGAAGCCACTGTGGTTTACGTCCTTGTGGGCGAGCTGTGGGTGGGGGGAGTGTGGTCAGTGTCATGTGTCAACCTCGTCTCCCCTGCCGCCTCCCACGGGCTGGTCCATCATGAACAGTTGGCTGTGTGTGTTGTGGTGCATGACTGTATATTACCGCTAGAAAAACAAAGTTTTAATTAGAAGATAACTAGAGAACTCATATATATATATATATATATATATATATATATATATATATATATATATATATATATATATATATATATATACTGCCCTGAGGATAGGGGATTAAGAATACTTCCCACGTATTCCCTGCGTGTCGTAGAAGGCGACTAAAAGGGGAGGGAGCGGGGGGCTGGAAATCCTCCCCTCTCGTTTTTTTTTTTTTTTTTAATTTTCCAAAAGAAGGAACAGAGGGTGCCAGGTGAGGATATTCCAAAAAAGGCCCAGTCCTCTGTTCTTAATGCTACCTCGCTAACGCGGGAAATGGCAAATAGTTTAAAAGAAAAAAAGAAATATATATATATAATATATATATATATATATATATATATATATATATATATATATATATATATATATATATATATATATATAATCATCTAAACACCTAAACACTTCAAATGATATTGTAAATGTTATCATCTAAAACTCAAGAGACTTGAGCACCTTGTGAACACAGTAGATATAATAAAGTGATAGTCTAACGTGTCTGAAACTTATAAGACTTAAGCAGTTCCTAAAGTGAAGAGAGATAATAAAGAGATAGCCTTGTACAGCAGTCCAGAGAGATATCTCTAGATGGGTTCAGTGAACGTCAGTTGGGAATACAGACTCAAAGATAAGAGCGAGGCAGTGAGCGGGCTGCTATCTCGCACAGATGGTCCATGGACTTCGATAAAGGGAGAGAGATAGGAGACCCGAAACTTTCAGCATTTAGATAGGAAATTGTTTGGAGGAAATGAGGGGTCTGTGATGCAGCAGGTCTATAGATAAGGAGAGAGAGAGAGAGAGAGAGAGAGAGAGAGAGAGAGAGAGAGAGAGAGAGAGAGAGAGAGAGAGAGAGAGAGAGAGAGAGAGAGGATAAATAGATGATCAATAAAACCTTAGGAAGGTTTGATTTCGGAAAGGAAACGACAGTAGAATATATGAACAGAATGAGAAGATGTGAGGAAGATATACGTAGAGGAAGATATGGAGGGATACATAGGCGAAGATGTGGAGGAAGACATAAGTGGAAGATATACGTAGAGGAAGATAATGAGGAAAATACTGAGGATGATTTGGAAATAAGGAAAACCATGGATAGTCTCTCAAGATACGCCTCTCACAGTTTTAATGTACTTCAAAGCCTGGTCCAGCGCTCAAAGAGCCTGGTCCAGCGCTCACAGAGCCTAGTCCAGTGCTCACAGAGCCTGGTCCAGTGCTCACAGAGCCTGGTCCAGCGCTCAAAGAACCTGGTCCAGCGCTCACAGAGCCTAGTCCAGTGCTCACAGAGCCTCGTCCAGTGCTCACAGAGCCTGGTCCAGCGCTCAAAGAGCCTGGTCCAGCGCTCACAGACCCTGGTCCAGTACTCACAGAGCCTGGTCCAGCGAGTGAGTCCGAACCCCGAGGTTCGATGAAGAAACATTCATGTTTGGTGTGAGTCACATGAGCATGGCTCCTGTAGTGTACTAATGTCTGAACTGCTTTTCTGATGATTTAGCCCGTCTATTACTACACAATCTAGAGCACCAGTTGAACTATTACATGTTGTCTGAAATGTTCTAAGAAAAATATGTTACGAAAATATGCTACTTGTCCACCACGACCTGACAATATATGTGGCCAACATATCGCCTCCTGGAAAGTGTCGGTCGTATGCGAGGGCACCGCCTCTTGCGAGACGCGAGAGCTGAAAAATGAAGAATAAAGAAAACTGTGAAAATAGAGTTAGAAAATTCATTACAAGAGGCGAGGCGAGGCTGTAAGTAAGGCGAAGGAAAGCGCGGGAAATGATGGTGACGTCAGTTCGCGCGAGAGTGTATTAGCGTCGGCCGGGGCTGGCTGGGCCAGGCTGCTGCTGTGTGATGCAGGGAAACCAACTCTGTGTCAGGCAGGAGACCAGGGTGCGGTACGAAGACGCACTCAAGGGGCAGGGAGAAGGACGCACTCAAGGGGCAGGGAGAAGGACGCACTCAAGGGGCAGGGAGAAGGACGCACTCAAGGGGCAGGGAGAAGGACACACTGAAGGGAGAGGGAGATAAGATGCTCTCAATGAAGAGATTAGATAGATAATTCCGTGGGTGAATCTCATACGACAAGTTCCGTCCCTGACATCAAGGATGGCGGACCATCAAGCTACACACTATCTATCTCCTCTCTTCATCTTCCCGTCATCTCTCACAACCACCGTCTTCATCTTCCCGTCATCTCTCACAACCACCGTCTTCATCTTCCCGTCATCTCTCACAACCACCGTCTTCATCTTCCCGTCATCTCTCACAACCACCGTCTTCATCTTCCCGTCATCTCTCACAACCACCGTCTTCATCTTCCCGTCATCTCTCACAACCACCGTCTTCATCTTCCCGTCATCTCTCACAACCACCGTCTTCATCTTCCCGTCATCTCTCACAACCACCGTCTTCATCTTCCCGTCATCTCTCACAACCACCGTCTTCATCTTCCCGTCATCTCTCACAATCACTGTCTTGGTGACATTTAGTTTATCATAACTCACTGCACACCAGACGATCTATTTCATTTCCATCATTATGTCAACACTTGCCACACTGTCTCACACACCATCATCCCCCCCTCTCTCTCTCTCTCTCTCTCTCTCTCTCTCTCTCTCTCTCTCTCTCTCTCTCTCTCTCTCTCTCTCTCTCTCTTATTCTCTCCTTATTTTCTTACTTTCATTAAAAAGTTTTGTGGCCAAAGATCTAGAATATTACCTTTACTTATTTACTTTTAGTGTTTAGGTAAAGCTCTGTTTGCATGTAAGATACAATGTCTTCACGTAATACATAATTCTGAGTGAGCACATTACGATAACTTGAAGAACATAGGGTCTACTGAAGAACATAGGGTCTACTGAAGAACATATGGTCTACTGAAGAACATAGGGTCTACTGAAGAATATAGGGTCTACTGAAGAACGTAGGGTCTACTGAAGAACATAGGGTCTACTGAAGAACGTAGGGTCTACTGAAGGCTTCTCCACTTCCTGAAGCCTTACATTTTCGAGGGGTTGTTGTGTACATCACACAAGTCTGTGTCTTGGAAAGATAGCTACGTCTCCGTTCAGACAAATGTCTAGGTCTGTTCTAAGGCTGGTGTCTGAGGTCTGGGTCTGTTCTAAGGCTGGTGTCTGAGGTCTGGGTCTGTTCTAAGGCTGGTGTCTGAGGCCTGGGTCTGTTCTAAGGCTGGCGTCTGAGGTCTGGGTCTGTTCTAAGGCTGGTGTCTGAGGTCTGGAGATGTTTTGCCGGGAGACCAGAAGGTGTGAGTGATGACGTTACTTCAGGAAGTGGCGCCTTGATGAAACATATCATCCCCAGTGTGGGATGTGGGATGTTATCAAGACCCTCTGCTGAGGGATGATAGAGAGTTGAATCCTCCTCACGTGCAGGTGGGGGAGGGGAGGGGGAGGGGAGGGCTGTGCAGGGTTGGGGTTCGTGGGTGGCGGGACGTCTAAGATGCACAGGTCATACAATGGCGGAAGTGTTTATATGAAGTATGTCCGGCCATTAAAGGGTCCAAAATGATCGAATTTTTGAAGCTAGGCTGAAGGCCAGCCCCAGCAAGCTAGTATATATGTTACTATACACACACACACACACACACACACACACACACGCGCACACATACACCACACACACACACATGCACCACACATGCACATTAGTAATAGAAAAAGAATTTTCGTTGGTGTGTTGGTTGTTGTGAAGTAGTAGTATGAACCAGACGCCAGCGACGTATCTTGCCAGCGCAGAGTTATGGTTTAGACTTGAGGTCGGTTAATTCACGTCACGGATATGCAAATCAGCCCTGAATGCAAGAGAAAACAGATGAAGGGAGAAGCAAGGCTTCTAGCTCAGTGGTTCTCATTTTCTATATTTTCTCTCTCTCTCTCTCTCTCTCTCTCTCTCTCTCTCTCTCTCTCTCTCTCTCTCTCTCTCTCTCTCTCTCTCTCTCTCTCTCCTAGTTACTTCCTGCCACGTATATCATACACTTCCATGGTCGACAGAATTGCTGGCTAACTTTAGATATAATACAACAAACATCAACAAACCTACATGGAAGTTCCTGCTTAACTTTGTGAACAAACAAAAGTTAACTTTCCAGTCTCTCTGTCTGTCTGTCTGTCTGTCTGTCTGTCTGATGAACAAAATTAGTTCAATTAAAAAAAGATATTACTCAATGATACTTTAAAAGCTTAATCATATATGCAGTGATTCAATATTAGATAATTCAAGTATGATCTTTTCCTGCATGTAATACAAAAAAAATGACTTTTTTTTTTTCGATAACGAGAACTTTCATCCTTGATAATGATGATAAAGGATCATGATTATACAAATAAGCAGAACATGTTGATCAGCGTTCTGAGGAGGCTTTCAGCAGATCCTGAATTAGTTTGAATATCATGATTCCAAGGATGGTGTCATGAATAACTGAAGTTTACAACGTACAGAATACATTGAAAATAAATGATAATTTGGTTAAAATTTTGCGCCAGTTTCTGCTTCTTGTTCATTACCTATTTCCTATATGATTATAAACTTGTTGATACACAAGGATAAAGATCGTGTATGGTTTTAGAACAATCTTGAAGACCTGAAGACCTGAAGAAGGTGTTTAAGATGATTTTGATTAATGACGATACCGGGACGATGTCGGTCGTCATTACCCTGGCCATCAGTTCTAAATCACCAACCAGGCAGTTGGCCCATCATGCCGTACAGGGAACAAGCTCACCATCATTTGAACCCCTCCTTATGTGTGTACATTCCACAGACACAGGTCCTCTCCAGCAATTTACCTCCAGCTGTTCTCACTGATTAAAGGTAGAGGAAGATGGGGTTCTGATGATATCCTGGTTATCAGCAGGCGTTTCACTGTAGACTGAACACCTTTCCCTCTTCCTTCCCCCCTATGACCAGAACGGTACGACCCGCGAGCACGACGGTACGACCTTTGAGGGCGACGGTACGACCCGTGAGCACGACGGTATGACCCGTGAGCACGACGGTACGACCCTTGAGCACGACGGTACGACTCAAGCACGACGGTACGACTCAAGCACGACGGTACGACCCTTGAGCACGACGGTACGACTCGAGCACGACGGTACGACCCTTGAGCACGACGGTACGACCCTTGAGCACGACGGTACGACTCGAGCACGACGGTACGGCCCTTCTGTACGACCCTTGAACACGACGGTACAACCCCATGCGTGAGAGGGATTGGCCTCTGAGCTCATGACATGCAGTGCATCGTGCGTTATGTGCATGACGCCAGGGACAGTGGGCAGGGGAGACAGAGCTGGAACACCTGGTGACGCTGTACCAAAGCCCTGGGGTAATATATGTCTGGGGAGCTGTGTGGGGAGAGATGTATGTCTGGGGAGCTGTGTGGGGAGAGATGTATGTCTGGGGAGCTGTGTGGGGAGAGATGTATGTCTGGGGAGCTGTGTGGGGAGAGATGTATGTCTGGGGAGCTGTGTGGGGAGAGATGTATGTCTGGGGAGCTGTGTGGGGAGAGATGTATGTCTGGGGAGCTGTGTGGGGAGAGATGTATGTCTGGGGAGCTGTGTGGGGAGAGGTGTATGTCTGGGGAGCTGTGTGGGGAGAAATATATCGCTGATGCCATGACGTGCGTCCTCTGGGGAGACTGTGGGCGCTGAGGGAGGGGCTGTAGTGGCGGTGGGCAAATGTGGCGAGCCAGCAGGAATAATTTAATGAGTTAACACGAGGCGAATGAAGGAGCCACGAAGGATTTTGTATCCTACGCTCGCTTAAAAGAGGAAGACAAAGATGGCCGGCTCTCTGATTTAGCAGATTTCTTTTTTCACACCTTCAGTGGTTACAATAAACAATTGAACGGAAAACGGTCTTCAAAGAACCCAGAAAAAGGACAAAGATGACAAAAAAAGCCACAAGGAGACCACAGTTATTCGTTGCTGGGCAGGTGGAGCGTTCAAGGCCATACTGATCACCACCAGCAACAGATATGTGGATCACATGTTGTGTACATAGAAAGTAAACGACGACTTTTGAACCATCGCTGGAACAAGCTTGTTACCTCAGCTAGGTCACTGCCTTGTGAGTATTCTTTAAAAAAAACGAATATTTACAAGACTGTACAATATGTGTACTCTTCTCGTTACAGTAGAATAATCAAGATCATTTCACAGTTACCACAGTCAAATACATTTGACAACAAGTTTAAGATACCTTTCATATATTTCCATATATTCTGAACACTTAGGGTTAGGTTGATTCTGAAAAGGTTAGATACATCAGAGGTATGAACAAAGGTAATACTTGAGCTATCACACACACACACACACACACACACACACACACACACACACACACACACACACACGTGCAAGATAGTCTCAGGAACAGACGAAGGAACGCCACATTCGTTCACACTCAGTCACTAGCTGTCATGTGTAATGCACCGAAACCACAGCTCCCTATCTACATCCAAGCCCCACAGAACTTTCCATGGTTTACCCCAGACGCGTCACATGCCCTGGTTCAGTTCACGGACAGCACGTCGACCCACTGTATGCCACATGGGTCCAATTCACTCTATCCCATGCCCGCTTCTCACCCTCCTGTATGTTCAGACACCGATCACTCAAAATCTTCTTCACTCCATCCTTCCACCTCCAACTTGGTCTCCCAGTTCTCCTTCCCCATACCTTCTGACCCATATATCCTCGTTGTCAACCTTTCCTCACTCATTCTATCCTTATATTCATTTATGAGACGTCTGGAAACTACTGTGGGGCTACCAAGTAGCCATTTGATGTTAAACGTTTAAAACCTCAAACATCAGAGTGACTACTTTACACGATTTACACTTCATCACCTTCGTGGGCGAGATTGGTAATGGTGAACAAAAATGTTCATTTTTAACCCAAATGCAAAAGACATTTCTATTCTAATCACCATTTTTCTGGAGAAGACTATTTACATAATTTGATGGGACACACTTCCATACTGGAATTCTCCAGCGGTTTTTGGCATCTCTTATCCATCTCTCCAAAAATATACTGAGTTTCTTCTCTGATTTTTTTTACGCATAATATGATTGGCATGTAAAGCTATTCTTCAAAATGTATTCTTCAGTGACTTAGTGCTGTTTTCCATCTATTTTTGAAGATTATATTTAAGAAATACTCGTAAAGTCAGGACACCTTCTAATAATAATAATAATAATAAAATAAAAAGAGCGTGGTTGAGAGAGCAGAAGAGGGTGTTTTGAAATGGTTTGGGCACATGGAGAGAATGAGTGAGGAAAGATTGACCAAGAGGATATATATGTCGGAGGTGGAGGGAACGAGGAGAAGAGGGAGACCAAATTGGAGGTGGAAAGATGGAGTGAAAAAGATTTTGTGTGATCGGGGCCTGAACATGCAGGAGGGTGAAAGGAGGGCAAGGAATAGAGTGAATTGGAGCGATGTGGTATACAGGGGTTGACGTGCTGTCAGTGGATTGAATCAAGGCATGTGAAGCGTCTGGGGTAAACCATGGAAAGCTGTGTAGGTATGTATATTTGCGTGTGTGGACGTGTGTATGGGGGGTTTGGGGCCCTTTCTTTCGTCTGTTTCCTTGCGCTAAACCCCGCAAACGCGGAGACAGCGACAAAGTATAAAAAAAAAAAAAAAAAAAAAATAATAATAATATAAAAAATAATAATAAAAATAATAATAATAATAATAATAATAATAATAATAATAATAATAATAATAATAATAATAATAATAATAATAATAATAATAATAATAATAATAATAATAATAATAATAATAATAATAATAATAATAATAATAATAATAATAATAATAATAATAATAATAATAATAATAATAATAATAATAATAATTAATAATAATAATAATAATAATAATAATAATAATAATAATAATAATAATAATAATAATAATAATAATAATAATAATAATTAATAATAATAATAATAATAATAATAATAATAATAATAATTAATAATAATAATAATAATAATAATAATAATAATAATAATAATAATAATAATAATAATAATAATAATAATAATAATAATAATTAATAATAATAATAATAATAATAATAATAATAATAATAATAATAATAATAATAATAATAATAATAATAATAATAATAATAATAATAATTAATAATAATAATAATAATAATAATTAATAATAATAATAATAATAATAATTAATAATAATAATAATAATAATAATAATAATAATAATAATAATAATAATAATAATAATAATAATAATAATAATAATAATAATAATTAATAATAATAATAATAATAATAATAATAATAATAATAATAATTAATAATAATAATAATAATAATAATAATAATAATAATAATTAATAATAATAATAATAATAATAATTAATAATAATAATAATAATAATAATAATAATAATAATAATAATAATAATAATAATAATAATAATAATTAATAATAATAATAATAATAATAATAATAATAATAATAATAATAATAATAATTAATAATAATAATAATAATAATAATAATAATAATAATAATAATAATAATAATAATAATAATAATAATAATAATAATAATAATAATAATAATAATAATAATAATAATAATAATAATAATAATAATAATAATAATAATAATAATAATAATAATAATAATAATAATAATAATAATAATAATAATTAATAATAATAATAATAATAATAATAATAATAATAATAATAATAATAATAATAATAATAATAATAATAATAATAATAATAATAATAATAATAATAATAATAATAATAATAATAATAATAATAATAATAATAATAATAATAATAATAATAATAATAATAATAATAATAATAATAATAATAATAATAATAATAATAATAATAATAATAATAATTAATAATAATAATAATAATAATAATAATAATAATAATAATAATAATAATAATAATAATAATAATAATAATAATAATAATTAATAATAATAATAATAATAATAATAATAATAATAATAATAATAATAATAATAATAATAATAATAATAATAATAATAATAATAATAATAATAATAATAATAATAATAATAATAATAATAATAATAATAATAATAATAATAATAATAATAATAATAATAATAATAATAATAATAATAATAATAATAATAATAATAATAATAATAATAATAATAATAATAATAATAATAATAATAATAATAATAATAATAATAATAATTAATAATAATAATAATAATAATAATAATAATAATTAATAATAATAATAATAATAATAATAATAATAATAATAATAATAATAATAATAATAATTAATAATAATAATAATTAATAATAATAATAATAATAATAATAATAATTAATAATAATAATAATAATAATTAATAATAATAATAATAATAATAATAATAATAATAATAATTAATAATAATAATAATAATAATAATAATAATAATAATTAATAATAATAATAATAATAATAATAATTAATAATAATAATAATAATAATAATAATAATTAATAATAATAATAATAATAATAATAATAATAATAATAATAATAATAATAATAATAATAATAATAATAATAATAATAATAATAATAATAATAATAATAATAATAATAATAATAATAATAATAATAATAATAATAATAATAATAATTAATAATAATAATAATAATAATAATAATTAATAATAATAATAATAATAATAATAATAATAATAATAATAATAATTAATAATAATAATAATAATAATAATAATAATAATAATAATAATAATAATAATAATAATAATAATAATAATAATAATAATAATTAATAATAATAATAATAATAATAATAATAATAATAATAATAATAATAATAATAATAATAATAATAATAATAATAATAATAATAATAATAATAATAATAATAATTAATAATAATAATAATTAATAATAATAATAATAATAATAATAATAATAATAATAATAATAATAATAATAATAATAATAATAATTAATAATAATAATAATAATAATAATAATAATAATAATTAATAATAATAATAATTAATAATAATAATAATAATAATAATAATAATAATAATAATAATAATTAATAATAATAATAATAATAATAATAATAATTAATAATAATAATAATAATAATTAATAATAATAATAATAATAATAATAATAATAATAATAATAATAATAATAATAATAATAATAATAATAATAATAATAATAATAATAATAATAATAATAATAATAATAATAATAATAATAATAATAATAATAATAATAATAATAATAATAATAATAATAATAATAATAATAATTAATAATAATAATAATAATAATAATAATAATAATTAATAATAATAATAATAATAATAATAATAATAATAATAATAATAATAATAATAATAATAATAATAATTAATAATAATAATAATAATAATAATAATAATAATAATAATAATAATAATTAATAATAATAATAATAATAATAATAATAATAATAATAATAATAATAATAATAATAATAATAATAATAATAATAATAATAATAATAATAATAATAATAATAATAATAATAATAATAATAATAATAATAATAATAATAATAATAATAATAATAATTAATAATAATAATAATAATAATAATAATAATAATAATAATAATAATAATAATAATAATAATAATAATAATAATAATAATAATAATAATAATAATAATAATAATAATAATAATAATAATAATAATAATAATAATAATAATAATAATAATAATAATAATAATAATAATAATAATAATAATAATAATTAATAATAATAATAATTAATAATAATAATAATAATAATAATAATAATAATAATAATAATAATAATAATAATAATAATAATAATAATAATAATAATAATAATAATAATAATAATAATAATAATAATAATAATAATAATAATAATAATAATAATAATAATAATAATAATAATAATAATAATAATAATAATAATAATAATAATAATAATAATAATAATAATAATAATAATAATAATAATAATAATAATAATAATAATAATAATAATAATAATAATAATAATAATAATAATAATAATAATAATAATAATAATAATAATAATAATAATAATAATAATAATAATAATAATAATAATAATAATAATAATAATAATAATAATAATAATAATAATAATAATAATAATAATAATAATAATAATGATATAGCGGTGGTGGTAGTACACACACATACACACACACACACACACACAACCATTAAGATTTCCCATCCATTACAACCGTTCCCCCACCCTCAACCCCCCCGGCCCCACACACACACAAGTAAAGACAAGAACACGCGCGTCAGCAGGTCAGGTCAGAGGGTAGGACTGCACTACACTGACCCAGGCAGTGGCCTGAACTGGCCACTGTGGCTTAACGATGCCAATTACATATTCAGAACCAACCAACCACTTGGCTTGAAGGACCTTAGCTTATGTAGGGTTACGTACCTGTTGTTTCTGAAGACAAGGAAGAATAATTGTGAGCACTTTGACATGCTTACGTTCTGCATGACACGTTTTGAGCACTTAATCCACAGTATATGAGCACCTGTGAGTGACGTGTGGTCAAAAGCCCGTTCACCCGACCACTGTTCAAGGATAACTGTGGCTCACTGCGGCGTACTGCCCGTTTTCTACAGGCCCCGGAGTCAAACTTCGTCCAATCAGCGAAAGGGGCTTCTCGTTTTATATCATTTTTGCTTTGATTATTTGTAGTTTTCTTTCTCTTACGACTCTTTTGGTGCAATCAAGCTCTCCTGTGTGTCTCTCACCAGCAAATATTTGGGCTGTATATCTGTTCCTTCTTTTCTTCCCAGACACATAATCCTCTTTATATCATTTTCTTCTACTGTTTCACTTACCCCATGTGTTCTGCTTCACAGTACACATTCAGTAATAACAGTCTTTTAACTCACGGGAAACAGAACAAAAAACAGAAGTGAGTTTTGTTGTCTGTTTCTCTTCCCTGCTTCGAAATTCCAATGTATTTGTTGCGAAACAGACGTCTGTGCACCCCCTGCTATTTCTCTTTTTCTCATTATTATCATTCATATACATATCTAGCTATCTATCTATCAATACATATATATATATATATATATATATATATATATATATATATATATATATATATATATATATATATATATATATATATATATATATATATTCTATCTAGTTATGAACCCTTAATGTTTTTCATTATTCATACTATTTCATGATCCATTTAAACATATTCACTTTATGTAACCAACCTTGTGCTACAAACTCTATGTTTCCTCTCCTTGTACCTGTCTGTTCAGCAACTGATAAACAGACAAACAGACAGACAGGGGCATCTTTAGCTAGAGGTTCTTCCCTTAACAATGCATAGATATATGAAGACCTCAGGCACAAACATAAGGACGAAATAAAACATGTTGTATATAAACATCCGACAGTTTACTAGCAATATACAGGCTCACATTACTAGCAATATACAGGCTCACATTACTAGCAATATACAGGCTCACATTACAAAAATATTCCGAATGCATTTGTTAGTTGACGATCGTTTGACACATTGGAAAGCTTTTGCACAGATCCTGCCATGTCTAAGCCAATCAGACACCTGAAATAGCTATGTCTAAATCAGGTAGAAACCGTAAATAGCTATGTCTAAATCAGGTAGAAACCGTAAATAGCTATATCTAAATAAAATAGAAACCTTAGATAGTTAAGTCTAAGCCAATCAAAAGCCGTAGATTGTGGTCTTAATCAATTAAAATTGTAGATATTCATATCTAAATAAATGAGAAACCTCAAACAGCAATGTATCAACAAATTCAGAAAAGTAAATAGCTACGTCAAAGCCAGTTAGAATAGTAATTAGCTATTCCTGATCCAATTAGAAACCTTATACAACTACTCCAACTAGAATCCATAGATAGCCACTCCTAATCACAAACCATATAGAGCTATTGCGAAACCACTTAGGAACCTTCTAAATCTTTTTCTAAGCCATTTGAAAACCATAGATAAATTAGAAACCCAAGATAGATATATCTAAACCAATTACAAAACAATTAATAGCTATATATAAAACAGTTAAAAACTGTGAATAGTTGTCCAGGTAAGTTAGAAACTACAGATAGCTATTTCAAAACCAATTAGAAACCATAGGTAGCTATCCATAAGCCAGTCAAAAATAGCAAACTATTTTATCTAAACCAATTACAAACAACAGATAGTTATTCCGAAATCAGAAACAGTAAATAGCTACGTCTAAAATAATGATAAATCGTAAATAGCTATGTGAGAACCAATTAGAAACCGTAAATAGCTATGGTAAGACTATCAAGAAACCATCTAGAGCTATTTTTGAGCCGACGAGAAATTATAAATAGCCATGACTCAACAAATTAGAAACCGTTAATCGAATTGATCTAAACCAATTAGAAACCATTAATAGCTAAGTCTAAACCAGTTGCAAACGGGAAATTGTTTTATCCAAGCCAATTAGAAACCATAGATAGCAATGTCGAACTTAACCAATTGGAAACCACAGATACCTATACACGTAGGCCAATCAGAAACCCAAATAGCTCAGTTCACCTCATGAAAAACCTCAATCTTCATGACCTCTGGCGGTCAGGGTCGTTACCAATACACAATTAGGTCAATGATGGTGACCAAGTGACCTATGGTCTCATGATGGTGACCAAGGGACCTATGGTCTCATGATGGTGACCAAGGGACCTATGGTCTCATGATGGTGACCAAGGGGACCTATGGTCTCATGATGGTGACCAAGTGACCTATGGTCTCATGATGGTGACCAAGGGACCTATGGTCTCATGATGGTGACCAAGGGACCTATGGTCTCATGATGGTGACCAAGTGACCTATGGTCTCATGATGGTGACCAAGGGACCTATGGTCTCATGATGGTGACCAAGGGACCTATGGTCTCATGATGGTGACCAAGGGACCTATGGTCTCATGATGGTGACCAAGGGGACCTATGGTCTCATGATGGTGACCAAGGGGACCTATGGTCTCATGATGGTGACCAAGGGGACCTATGGTCTCATGATGGTGACCAAGGGACCTTTGGTCTCATGATGGTGACCAAGGGACTTATGGTCTCATGATGGTGACCAAGGGGACCTATGGTCTCATGATGGTGACCAAGTGGCCTATGGTCTCATGATGGTGACCAAGGGGACCTATGGTCTCATGATGGTGACCAAGGGACCTATGGTCTCATGATGGTGACCAAGGGACCTATGGTCTCATGATGGTGACCAAGGGGACCTATGGTCTCATGATGGTGACCAAGGGGACCTATGGTCTCATGATGGTGACCAAGGGGACCTATGGTCTCATGATGGTGACCAAGGGGACCTATGGTCTCATGATGGTGACCAAGGGGACCTATGGTCTCATGATGGTGACCAAGGGGACCTATGGTCTCATGATGGTGACCAAGGGGACCTATGGTCTCATGATGGTGACCAAGGGGACCTATGGTCTCATGATGGTGACCAAGGGGACCTATGGTCTCATGATGGTGACCAAGGGGACCTATGGTCTCATGATGGTGACCAAGGGACCTATGGTCTCATGATGGTGACCAAGGGACCTATGGTGTCATGATGGTGACCAAGGGGACCTATGGTCTCATGATGGTGACCAAGGGACCTATGGTCTCATGATGGTGACCAAGGGGACCTATGGTCTCATGATGGTGACCAAGGGGACCTATGGTCTCATGATGGTGACCAAGGGGACCTATGGTCTCATGATGGTGACCAAGGGGTCTATGGTCTCATGATGGTGACCAAGGGACCTATGGTCTCATGATGGTGACCAAGGGGTCTATGGTCTCATGATCATTGATGGTCTTCTGTCCTTGTTTTTTTCCTGAGTGCATCCGCGAACTTTGCCTCAGCCAAGGGAGAGCGTGCGTACCCTCCAGCAGAACTGAGAGAGAGAGAGAGAGAGAGAGAGAGAGAGAGAGAGAGAGAGAGAGAGAGAGAGAGAGAGAGAGAGAGAGAGAGAGAGAGAGAGAGAGAGAGATTTATTAAAGCAAAACGTAAAACATAAACAGGTCACTTTGATAACCCTGTATTGGATTCTATTATTGCAGGAGTGATGGGCTGAGATCAGCGAGTGGCCGCCCGGACCACTCAAGTAGTTACACGGACCACCGAAGTGACCACACGGACCACTCGAGTGGCCACATGGGCCACACAAGGGGCCACACAGACCACGCAAGGGGCCACATGGACCACACGAGGGGCCACACGAACCTCGTAAGAAGCCATGCAAACCACTCGAGTGGCCACACGGACCTCGCAAGGTGCCACACGGACCACGCAAGGGGCCACGCGGACCACGCAAGCCAAGACCAGAAGCTGAAATCAAGAACAACATCAACAACAACAACAACAACAACAACAGCAGCAGCACGCTATAGAAAAAACAAAGTGCTATACAAAGCTATCCTGTAGCTTGGAAACCAACTCCTATATACATATATAGCTTCTATCTTTACAGTTTTTCATATTTCTTGTGATAATTTTTGACAACAATTTTGTACCAAATCTAAGAAAGTCGATTTGGTGATAAAGGTATATTGTTAAATTTTGAAGTGGTTCATCAGGATATGCAAATTATATCATAATTCATTACTATATGTATAAATACAAACATTGAGTTATACAATCCCAAGGTTGTGACAACACAAAACAAACACAGTTTGGAATACAAGAGGCAACAAGTAAATGTGTTTCTGTCGACTGATGAATGGTGTTTGTTTCATGTTTGAGTTGGAAATGTTTTGTTTGGTTACAGGGGTTCTTACTGAGCTGTCTTAAGGCCATTCTTATATAAGAAGCCTAACTTACATATTACATATATACATTACATACACATTATATGTATATAGCTTATATATATATATATATATATATATATATATATATATATATATATATATATATATATATATATATATATATATATGAGTGTATATGGTTATGTATGTGTGTATATGTATGTGCATGTAAGTGCGTAAATCTGTGGGTATATACATGTGTGATATTAAAGGTCAACACAGTGGAATAAAGTATCTCTATCATATATAAAATTTCATTAACAGATATTTCCTCTATTATAGAAATTAGATAACAGACAATTCTTCTATTATATATATCAGATAGATTTTGATTGGCGAAAAACAATTGTTCTCTTCTAAGCCACTTATGAACTGCCATGAATAATAATCACCTACTTAAGTTAGCTTATGAAAATAATATATGTATATATATATATATGTGCTAGCAAACTGCTATCTTATATCATAGTTGTTACAAACACCAGGATATCTAAGGTTAGTCTGAGGTGGTGGTATGAACCCCTGCCTTCACCAGGCTAGGTCTGCTTGCCGCCTGGGTCGGTGGCAATGTGAACCTTCAAGATTCAATTTTCTCTTAAAAAATTCATGATATCTAAAATCATCAAGCGATAGCCATAAAATTAAGATATCTCGATAACACTATGTACACATGAGGGGTCTCTTGTTTACTAACAAACCTTAAGATTAATTTCTTGAGGGGGTTTGCAGGAGTCTATGATGCGTCTGACTGTTAGAGTCAGCAACTGGACCCTAAGGGCCTCAATTTCATACAATCCAAGGCAATGACTAGATCTATGTAGAACGGTGAAGGAGACTGATCCTTATCTAAAGCATTTTTGGAGGAATTAGGTTCATTTTAGTTCACAACAAATGAGTAAAACAAATCAAAACAACAGACTAGCACATATACTTACAGTGGGCACAGAGTAAGCAAGGAAACCAGTCTGGTGTTGGGGCATATTTTGTTATCAATATGGCGACGTTACTACATGTTGTCTGTGTTGGTACAGTCTATGTTACCTTCACCTTCTCGCACACATAGACGACAGTGGCAGCAGTGGACTTCCATCGCTCATGTAAAGTAGTCGACGTTCAAGTTAGAAAATGAAATTTTACCAAACGAATACAATGAAAGGCCGTTGTAAGCTCGTTAAGTTTGTAAACTGAAGTTGAACAGCCACGCCCAAGTTACATCGTTAGAACTACAGACACTGTAACACCTGATGATGGTTCACGTTACGTCATGTATCACATCATCCAGCGTCACTAATGAAGTCGTCGGTGACCCATGATTACGATATATCAAATGCTGATGTGGAAATACACGACATGGCAACATTATGTTATTGTTGTGACGCAACTCATGATGACGTCCCGTATGTAAACAAAAGCTTCGCGCGCTATTCATTCATAAATCCCACAATGCATCGCGCGGGTTGTTTACAATCTACACACATATCTTTCATTAGCAAATATCAAAATGTGAAATATTCTTTGTCCAAATATTACAAATATCATTCATGACATTTAAATGTACACATCAAATATCTTTCAAGTGACGTTATTGTTACCATCATTACCGTGTTTCAGTGTACACACGAAGGTCAGGTTCTGAGAAAGGAAATTAGACTTTAAACTTAAAAGTCATCTTTATAAAACCGTATTTCATAAAGTCCAAAGTCTGTTAACATTTTGTCAAATATCTATTTACCATCTAATGATATAGAACATGATTTATTACGTCAATGTTCGTTCAAGAGTATAACACGATGAAATGAATTTCGTTGATCAAGTAAATCTTGACATGGAAGTTCGAGTCAAATGTGATCACTGACGACGCCAGCCCCACCTGCGGCAGAGTGCGGGAAGGTCCCCACAACCTGCGGCAGAGTGCGGCAAGGTCCCTACAACCTGCGGCAGAGTGGAGGAAGGTCCCCACAACCTGCGGCAGAGTGCGGGAAGGTCCCCACAACCTGCGGCAGAGTGGGGGAAGGTCCCCACAACCTGCGGCAGAGTGCGGGAAGGTCCCACAACCTGCGGCAGAGTGCGGGAAGGTCCCACAACCTGCGGCAGAGTGCGGGAAGGTCCCACAACCTGCGGTAGAGTGCGGGAAGGTCCCCATAACCTGCGGCAGAGTGAGGGAAGGTCCCCACAGCCTGCGGCAGAGTGCGGGAAGGTCCCCACAGCCTGCGACAGAGTGCGGGAAGGTCCCACAGCCTGCGGCAGAGTGAGGGAAGGTCCCCACAGCCTGCGGCAGAGTGAGGGAAGGTCCCCACAACCTGCGGCAGAGTGAGGGAAGGTCCCCACAACCTGCGGCAGAGTGAGGGAAGGTCCCACAACCTGCGGCAGAGTGAGGGAAGGTCCCCACAACCTGCGGCAGAGTGAGGGAAGGTCCCACAACCTGCGGCAGAGTGAGGGAAGGTCCCCACAACCTGCGGCAGAGTGAGGGAAGGTCCCCACAACCTGCGGCAGAGTGCGGGAAGGTCCCCACAGCCTGCGGCAGAGTGCGGGAAGATCCCCACAACCTGCGGCAGAGCGCGGCGAGGCCACCACATCCTGTGGCCGAGTGGTTCAGACCTTCACGTGTCTTTAAGAAAACCGAACATAACTGAATGTTGGTTTGGAACCTGACTGATTATCTCCCTCTCACCGCTCCCTAACCTAGCCTCCCCCCTCTACCACACTCCCTCTCACCTCTCCCTAACCCAGCCTCCCTCTACCACACTCCCTCTCACCTCTCCCTAACCTAGCCTTCCTCTACCACACTCCCTCTCACCTCTCCCTGACCCAGCCTCCCTCTACCACACTCCCTCTCACCTCTCCCTAACCCAGCCTCCCTCTACCACACTCCCTCTCACCTCTCCCTGACCCAGCCTCCCTCTACCACACTCTCTCTCACCGCTCCCTAACCCAGCCTCCCTCTACCACACTCCTCAGTAGCTTAACCTTCACCACAATCTCCACTCGGCAATAACAGCGGTAGGTGGAGCACTGTACCACATGGTTCTGGTGTACTAACGGACCTTCCTCGCCTCTCACTGCTCCTGCTTTCCCTCCCACCGACCTGACGCTGCTTCCGCCTCTGTTCTACAGGTATCATGCCGGCCACACATTTCTTGAGTTGTTTCTGTGCGTCCCTGCCATGAAGGGTTAGACCCGCCCCACACAATCATGATACCTCCCTCCCTTCATTCATACAGGCACCACTGGAAGCCAAATCAGTACGTAGTATGTATTTTTTTTTCCTTTAGATTTCAAAACTTATCTTTTCATCTCGCACGAATTTGACAAGGGCGTGCCCAAGACTCGAGGCGTGTCGGGTGCTGTAGAAATGATGTAACGTTGGGACAAAAGTTAGTATATTCCTGTTAATTTTGTCGTGATTGTGTTCATGTTCCATTAATGAGCTTGATTAGTCATTAATAAGGACATAACTAACAATATTCATGTCCATTAATGTAGCAATGAGCAACCTCACCGCGTTTTATATAAAGGCTGTATATCTTATTGTTATCATTTGATATGTAATATCTTATCTCTATCTTTAGATATGTAATATTTCGTCAATATTTTCAGATATGTGAGGATTGATATGTACTGAGTTCATATGTTGGGTATGTCCTCAGACTGAACTTGTTACGATCATATATATATATATATATATATATATATATATATATATATATATATATATATATATATATATATATATATATATTTGTATAAAGACTCCTGCAGCCCAAGGCTGAATATCTGACAAGGAACACAACCTCATGTTTCCTTCAGATATTCCAGCTCCTCCTGAAGATTCCTGTCGTGTCTGGTTACTTCTGGCATCATATTCCACCTGGAGTCTTGTAAAGCCCTGATTGGTTGGCGGCCTTCCACTATCCACCGATTAAAACAGCGGGCATTGGCCTCTGAATGTCTTCTAAGGTTTATATTGGTCAGAGGCTTTTCATGAGTGATCCGTCAAAACATCAAGTTCTGGTTGGTTGGAAACCTTCCAGCGAACACCAGTCAAAAAAGGAAATACTGTCAGTTTGTTTCTCTAAAAGGTTCTGATTGGTCAACAGCCATCCAGCAACACCAATCACGGCAGAGGTCATGACGCCTTCATGCCAAAGACTCGATTCTTTATTTCCCTGGAGTGTAACCCACAAGTCATCAGGTTCCACAAGTCTTCAGGTTCTACTGCTTCATCTTCCTCTTCTTCCCACCGGCACATACATGGTGGAAGGATCCCAACTTTTCTTAACACTTTCATACATTTTTGGACGTGGCTTAGGAAAAAAAATGTGTAAATACATTAGAAGTTTTAACTGCCTCTGGTGAAATGTTTTTCCATAATCTTTAAATTTTCTTGTAACATTTTCTTCTGACGTTTTGTATCTTTATGATTTTTCTACCTACTGTTAATCAGAGGTTAATTCTTATCTTTCAAAATATATGATTTTCAGATACATATGATAAATGAAATCATAACTGTTTTCCTTAAGTTATAAGAAATAAAGTTAAGCGATTTTCGACGACTGTATATTGCATATATATTTTTTTTCTTGTTGAATTTTCACTAAAACATTTGGTTCTTCTCCAGAGCTACGCTCTTAACTGTATATATAACATTGTACTTTTAATAACACACAACACTTTGGTGCTTACGTTAAGTGCAAGAACACATAGCTAGTGAGACAGCAAAGTGTGTCTTGTCTCCTAAGGACCTCAAACTTCGAGTGTGACAGAGGTGTGGAGGACCTCAACTCGATGAGGCTTGAGTGCGTTGGAAGTACATGATCTTTAAGTTATACTAAGCCTGTCCTTCAGGCCTTTGATTACATCTTAATTCTCTCTAAGTGCGTTACTATGTTATCCCATTGATCCTCTATACGTCCTCAGTGCGTGGCCAATGTGTTGGTTGAGCGAGTGTGTCTCGCAGTCTCCTCCACATGGAAGTGTCTGGCTAGCAAGTGCATCTCTATGACGTATGAGTGCGTCCCCAGCTCTGTCGAAGGCTGAGTTCCCAGCCCTGTCGAAGGCACTGTTGCCAAGAGAAGACAGTTACACCTGAATATATTTGGCTAGTTTCTCCACTCTTGCTCAGCACTATGGCCTCACGACACGACAGAATGATCATCGAACTTTCTAAACTACCGTTTTGGTCTTTATTTCTCTTCTGCTTATTTAAATATTCATTTATTTACGAGGGTGATGCATGCCCGCTTGATCTAATATTCATGAAGACTCGGAATAGGAAAACGTAGCGTGTCGTCGGCCCAAAGTACAGGGAGAAGAGCTTTTTACTTTGCAATATGGTCCATTAAGTGAGCTATTTGGCAACTGCTCTCCGGGGATGTGACGAGTAGTACGACATCAATTCACCAGAGTATCACCTTCTACTATCCTCCTGCTTCTTGTATGGAAGTATTTGGCAACCCAATTGTGAGGAAAGACGTGACGAGCATCACCACGTCCACACACCAGAATTCCATCTCCTACTAACCTCTTGCTTCAAGTACGGAGGTATTTGGCAACAACTTTGGAGAGGACGTGACAAGCATTAACACGTCAACACACTAGTTTCCCTTCCTACTACTTCCTGCTTCAAGTATGGAAGTATCTGGCAATCCAATTCTGGGAACGTGACGAACATTTTCACATTACCACACACGAGTTTCTCCTCCTAACTTATCCTCCAAGTATATTGAGCTATTTGGCAATTCTCTCAGGGGATGTGACGAAAATAAGTACATCAATACAACATAGTTTCATCTCTTACTACCATATGCATTAACTATTAAATATAATGTGGTCTACATGTGTTTAATCCAGTACATGATACTGTCAAACGTCTATGTCTATATCCTTACGTTTCTTGTAAAGTTTATGTACAAGTGGGAACAACAGATTCATCACACAAATGTTTTTTTTTTTTTTGCAAATAACCTGTTTACATCAGCATGTTTTGTATCATATTATTTGTCCTTTGAATAAATTCTTCATATTGACGTATCTGATCTGTACAAATTCAAGTCTTGGCTAGATTTCTTACTCCAATTTATGTATGAGATATCCCGAATACATAAGTTCATTTATACAATTTCCTTGTGTTCCTGATGCAGTAGTGTGTGTGTGTGTGTGTGTGTGTGTGTGTGTGTGTGTGTGTGGTGTAAGATCAGGTGATCAGGGCAGTGGAAACAGCTGGGAATGTCGAGGACGTTTCCTTCCCTCACGAGACGACCAGACCAAACCCCGAGGAAAGCAGGAAGCGGTACGAGACGAAGGGGAAGAGGAGAAGGAAGAGGAGGAGGAAGAGGAAGAGGAGGAATAGGAGAAGGAGGAGGAGAAGGAGGAGGAGTTGGAGGAGGAAATAACTACTAGAAGATACTGAACAAGACACAGGAATAGAAGTGATCAAAGATAGAGAGGAATTAGTAAAACAAGAAGAGAATGATGTTGAGAAGAGAATCGTAGATTATTCAAAGGCTGAAGAAAGTGGGAACAGTTGGGGGAGGTCCAGACGAATGGGTAGGAGGAGGAGGAGGAGGAGGAGGAGGAGGAGGAGGAGGAGGAGGAGGGACATCAGGGGAGGAAGAAAGGACAACTGAAGAAGAGGAAGAAGAAGACGGAGAAGAAGAAGGTCAAGTGAGGGTCAGGTTCTCGAGAGAGAGTGACCTCCTGTGTAGTGACCCAGGCCTTATCTTTTGCTCCTCCTTGTGGTTCTCCTCTCCTTCCTGCTCTCCCTCCTCCGGCGACGCCGTCAGGTTGTGCAGGAGCTCGTGCACGGCGTGTGAGATCCTGGGCGGGTGTGGGCTCACGAGGGGCCTCAGGGCGCGGCCCACCACGAAGGATGGACGCAGGTTCGAACCCCGGGCGATGTGACGCTGGTAGGAGATGTCCGGCAGGCAGGCCTCCAGGCAGCCCTCGGGAACCCTGCGGGAGGAGACCGGTAGTGAGGCTCAGGGGCATGACAGAGGGACAGAGAGAAGAGTGGCTGTAAGGGATACATGAACGCTACACACACACACACACACACACACACACACACACACACGCATATATATATATATATAGTTACATGAAATACCTTATTTCTTGACATGAAGACGACGGTACGACCCTTCACCATGACAATATGACCTTTGAGGACAGGAATATGACCCTGAGGATGATGATATGATGTATGACCTGAGCTTGAAGGACTACCAGGTGACCTGACTCACAGGTAGGTGACCTACATACCTGGCAGGTGCCTTGATTACCAGAACATCACTCCAGTGTACCTGACATGCCCAGCTCCATCTACCAGGTAGGTAACCTGGCTACCAGGTGGCCTAGATACCAGCCAGGTGGCCTAGTTAACAGTCCATCCCCACTGTGTACCTGTCACGCCCAGAAACACCCGGTAAGAACGTTAATCCCATCAATTAACAAGTAATCCACACATTATCGTCACCGTTTCTGTCAAATCCCTCGTGAGTACCGGGGATTTGTATGCTAATCCTGTCTGCATTAAGGTAAACGAGTGGGATTTGTCGTCCCGTTATCATTAATCCCCAGAAAAAAAACTTATATCAGGATTTCTCCTTGTTTTATAATAGATTTCCATCAAAAGTGAGAAATATTAGGATTTGTCGTTACATTATGATAAATCCTGAGAGAAGGAGGTTAATACACTTGTTGTTATCAAAAACATGATATCGGTTAAGAAGATGGGATAACACCCCTATTTGGGCTCCCTTACAGGGTATGAATTCCCTTTCCCTGAGGCAGATGGCGACCTGAGGACGATGTTGGAATTATATAAGTTGTTTGCTCTCAGCGCGCAGGGCAAACAACACGAACCCTGGAACTGTTTGTTTATGGAAAGGGAAACAGTCTGGTTGTTGGCAGGTTCGTTGATATTGTTAGCAGGTTTGTTGGTGGAAAACAGAGAATATGGCTAGGATGGTTGACTCTGGGAGAGAGAGAGAGAGAGAGAGAGAGAGAGAGAGAGAGAGAGAGAGAGAGAGAGAGAGAGATAGAGAGAGAGAGAGAGAGAGAGAGAGAGAGAGAGAGAGAGAGAGAGAGAGAGAGAGAGAGAGAGAGAGAGAGAGAGAGAGCCACGGTTGTTTGCAAATAATGAATCACCAAAAAAAAAAAATATACGTCTTAGACATCGACTTATGACAAACGTACACACAAACATACAAATGCAAACACAAACAGACACAAATGGCCATAGAAGGGGCCATATTCGGGGCTATAGTGGGAGCCACAAAGGGGGCCATAGTGGGAGCCACAGAGGGGGCCACAGAGAGGGCCAAAGAAATAGGACTAACTATGGTCTCTCGAGGACAACAGTGATAAAAGATAACCAACATCTGATTCATGGTAATATCTATACATACATATGCCTAGTTTACAGACATACATATGTATAAGGTAAGTTACATATGTACAGCTCATTCTGGAAAACATATATATATGTAGAATGTTATTTGTCAGGATTCATGCCGTAGATCACACACACACACACACACACACACACACACACACACACACACACTTCTTAATCTTCCTTCCCAAAAATTCTTCTTTGAACGTCAGCGATTTTCCGAAGCAAAGAGCAGCCCAGTGAAGCCTTCTATCATCTGAAACGCAATCAGGGAAAAATCCCATTAAATGGGAAATAAATGAATCTTTGAAGAAGGTAAAACTTCCTCTGATTATAGGAACGCCTGGGTTCGCTTATACCACTGGTATATACAGAGAATTTCGCCTGTAAACAGGGAGGTATTAGAGGCCATGTTGCCGTGCGAGTCGAACAAAATTTCGGAACGATTCGAAGCGTCGATATGAACCGCTGGATGGAAATCAATTAGGCGTATCGCCAGTCCAGCAATTTTTCGCCTGATGACATTACAAACGGTAGAGTTGATAATATAGCAGCACGAAAAGGACAGGAGTAAGGACGAAATGCAGAGGAACGGACATGAATGAGAGCGAAACGTTTAAGGACAGAAGACGGTTTGATCCAGGTCGAGAGGAACAGGCTTTGATGACGGATGTCTTACGTACACGGACGGAAAACACGGACAAGTACACGGAAGGTGAAAACACGGACATGTACACGGAAGGTGAAAACACGGACAAGTACACGGACGGTCGTCATTTGTCTGAAACTTACAAATCCTCAACTCAATGGCTGTCTGCTGAGCCGAGTTGACCTCTAGAGATGTAGGGAGATAATTTCTAAGCAATTATAACTATTTCTGGGAGATGGTAACTCTGCTGATGTGGTGATGTTAAGGGTGAAAGTTAAGGAGTTAGGTGATATACAGGTATAGTAGAGAGAGAGAGAGAGAGAGAGAGAGAGAGAGAGAGAGAGAGAGAGAGAGAGAGAGAGAGAGAGAGAGAGAGAGAGAGAGAGGAAAGTTAAAGAGCCCTTCCTCTTTCTCATCTCTCTCTCTCTCTCTCTCTCTCTCTCTCTCTCTCTCTCTCTCTCTCTCACACACACACACACACACACACACACGACAAATGACCCCGTCAAAACTTAGGAAAAACACGTAAAGTTCGTGGAACTTAACTCAAGCTCCTCTTCGTCGCTCATGACGTCTTTGACACCTGTGGTTTGTTTTAAGTCAGTCACTTCTGAGTCAGCAGCAGGTGTTAGGAGTCAGCAGCAGGCGTTATGAGTCAGCAGCAGGTGTTATGAGTCAGCAGTAGGTGTTATGAGTCAGCAGCAGGCGTTATGAGTCAGCAGCAGGTGTTATGAGTCAGTAGCAGGTATTATGAGTCGACTGAAGTTTATGGTGTGATCACAGAACAAAGCCAAGACTTCCTGATCATCCTTCTCTAGGATATACGAGATGATGGGAGGCCAAGACGACGTCAGGCAATAGAGAGGAAGCTCTGGATAGATAGAATGGGGGTTCCTGGATGTGATAATGGGGGTCCTAGAATGGGGGAGTAGTCAAATGGGAGAAGTAAAAAATGGGGCACGATGGTGTGTGGATCCCATGTGAATAAGTTTGGAAGAATGAGGTTCAGACTCCAGATATGAGGATGGGTTTAAAGAAGGAGTGGCGAGAGGGAGAGTGAGGAGGTGTTCAGGGAAATGTAGAGAAGATACCCTCATAATAAGATCTAAGTCCCATATAGCTCAATAGGATTGTGGGACTGTGAGGGAAGATCCTGAGTAGGATGTCGCACATGAGGAGGAGGGGTTGGGCATTGTGGGAAGGGGGGGGGGGTGTCACAGGGGTCGTGTCACGTGCGTCACATGACTAATGTCAGTCATCTGTCATGCTTGATATGACGTAACCATGTAAACCAATCATCCCGGTAACACAGGGTCGATTTCCTCTAGTTATACAACGATCGTTTAACCCTTCTGGTTTTACATCAGTCTGTTCCGATGACGTAAAAGACTTTAAGTCTCCCATTTACAAATCTTTCTCGTGAATGAATGATTTACGTAATTTACACTTTTCCCTCACTCTGACACATCTGTCCTAACATCTCACACATTTACACGACTGTTATCATACTTAACCAACATTGATACAGTGTATAACGTGCACGTGGTGAGACCCTTCACGTGGAGGTCTATATGATGATGATGATATCAAGAATACGCTGTGGATGAGTGGTCAAAGCAGCGCATGACTTGAATACACCGGGAGCGTTCGATCCCAGGTCACGTGCCGAGATGAGCACGGAGGGGTTGGGTTGGGTTGGGTGGGGGGGGATTCACCCATGCATCCATCATTGCTGGTTGGGTTTACTAATCACGGTCTATAATGATTCGGTCCTGGTATGTGAGCTCGAGGGTGATTGGTTGCTGGTATGTGAGTATCGGTATGATAGCTAGATGGTGATTGGCTGCTGGTAAGAGAACCCTGAGACGGTTAACTGCTGGAATGTAAGCTCGAAGATGATTGGTTACTTTTTTCCTCAAAATGAAAACTTGAAAACGTAAATAAACAGAACGTATTTTCTTTGCTTTTCCAGGATGGAGAAGGGCCAAGCGAGGACCAGTGTTTGTTTCTTTCTAAACACAAAAGATGTCTTTCCCAGGATAATGGAAACCACACAAACTCTGCCAGACGGAGAATTGATCTTAAAGGAAGGAAGGAACATCTGTTGTGGTAGAGTGCAACCCGTCTGCTTGTCTACATGTCTGTTGGTCATGTCTATTACGGCAGGACAAGACAAGTGTCTGGGAAAATTGTTATCAGTTGTTCGCATTCTGTCTGTCTCTTACAGGCAACTCAGATATTTTGTCTCTTGTCTCCTTGTCTGTAGGAAAAATGGCTATTATCTGTCCCTTCCTAAGTTTTTTGCAGTCAAAACCGCCTTTGCCAATCCCCTGTTTGCTTGTCTGCAGCAAAAACTCAGTTGTCCTCTGTTTCCTTTTGTTAAAAAGACATCTTTTGCCCCTTGTCTATTTGTTTGCAGCAAATCAGGCTGCTGTCTACTCACTGTTTGCTTGTTTTCACCCATACAGACGATCGTTCACACACTGTCTAGTTGTTTATATCTTGTACTTGGTGTGGAGGTCCAGTCCCAGTGAGGCGCATGAACCGTTGAAGACAACCACTAAAGACCTGCTGGTATGATCTGTTTACCTGGTGCAGCGCCTCTGGCGGGGGGACGACGAGATAACAGGACCCAACCATGGCCGTTTCTCGCGCCACGGATCGTCGTCTCTTAGGTTTAATGTCGCTTGTTAGAGCAGCTGGCCAAACCTTACCTCACGACGCTGGAGAAGCAGAAATGACGAGGAGAGTACGAGAATGCGTGAGGGAAAATTAGATATTGTAAGTGTCTTTAGAGGACAAAATAAAGACACTACTTTTCTCGTAAAGACGAGGACTTAAGAACACTAAATCTCTGTTTAACATCATTCTAATGGCAAATTTCTATTCAGATTTACCACAAACTCGGCATCAAGCAGAAGAAATTAAACTGAAGTTTCGACTCTCCAGCATTTCGCAGTAAAGACCAGGTTAGAAATTCCTGCTTTTGAGAATCTTCGAGATTTTCTTAAAGGAACGATTTTCAGGCATAAGTTGAAGGACGGATTCAGAATGCTGATGACGTTTCCGGCGGACTTAACAGACCGGAACGCGACCCAACTCTCCTCCATCATTTGGCTGAAGCGTTTGAATTCACGACGTTGGTAAAAACATTTGGGGGAAATCGACATTTGCACTGGAGTGGCCGCCTGTCTCTTTTAATCCATCTGTGCACACGTTCCCCAGTAGAACTGTTCCTAAAAATTCCTCTCATGGTGAAGGGCTGGGATCCTGATCCCAGGATACGCCTCAAGGGTGGGACAATACGTATCCCAGCGAGGTAAAGTATTGTCACAACAATAGATCAATATCCTGAAGGAAGGAAGCGAGTCTTGCCCTCCCAGGAAGACGGATAGGACGCCTCCTATTGGCTGCCGCCTGGAGCCCAGCTCCACCACAAACTACTGACGGAGTGATCGGGAAATAACAGTGGTGGTAGTGGTGGTGGTAGTGGTGGTGGTAGTGGTGGTGGTAGTGGTGGTGGTAGTGGGGGTAGTGGTGGTGGTAGTGGTGGTGGTAGTGGTGGTAGTGGTGGTGGTAGTAGTGGTGGTAGTAGTGGTGGTAGTGGTGGTAGTAGTGGTGGTAGTGGTGGTGGTAGTAGTGGTGGTAGTGGTGGTGGTAGTGGTGGTGGTAGTAGTGGTGGTAGTGGTGGTAGTAGTGGTGGTAGTGGTGGTGGTAGTGGTGGTAGTGGTGGTGGTAGTAGTGGTGGTGGTAGTGGTGGTAGTGGTGGTGGTAGTGGTGGTAGTGGTAGTGGTAGTAGCGGTGGTAGTGGTGGTAGTGGTGGTGGTAGTGGTGGTAGTGGTGGTGGTAGTGGTGGTGGTGGTAGTGGTGGTAGTGGTGGTGGTAGTGGTGGTAGTGGTGGTGGTAGTGGTGGTAGTGGTGGTGGTAGTAGTGGTGGTAGTGGTGGTAGTAGTGGTGGTAGTGGTGGTAGTAGTGGTGGTAGTGGTGGTGGTAGTAGTGGTGGTAGTGGTGGTAGTACTGGTGGTAGTGGTGGTGGTAGTGGTGGTGGTAGTAGTGGTGGTAGTGGTGGTGTGGTGGTAGTGGTGGTGGTAGTGGTGGTGGTAGTAGTGGTGGTGGTAGGTGGTGGTAGTGGTGGTGGTAGTGGTGGTAGTGGTGGTGGTAGTGGTGGTGTGGTTGTGGTAGTGGTGGTGGTAGTGGTGGTGGTAGTGGTGGTAGTGGTGGTAGTGGTGGTGGAGTGGTGGTAGTGTGTGGTAGTGGTGGTGGTAGTGGTGGTGGTAGTGGTGGTGGTAGGTGGTGGTGGTAGTGGGTGGTAGTGGTGGTGGGTGTAGTGGTGGTATAGTGGTGGTGGTGTAGTTGTGGTGGTAGTGGTGGTGGTAGTGGTGTGGTAGTGTGGTGGTAGTGGTGGTGGTAGTGGTGGTGGTAGTGGTGGTGGTGGTAGTGTGGTGGTAGTGGTGGTGGTAGTGGTGGTGGTAGTGGTGGTGGTGGTAGTGTGGTGGTAGTGGTGTGGTGGTGGTGTGTGTGGTTGTGGTGGTAGTGTGGTGTGTGGTTAGTGGGTAGTGGTGGTGGTAGTGGTGGGTAGTGTGGTGGTTGTGGTGGTAGTGGGTGGTAGTGGTGGTAGTGTGGTAGTGGTGGTAGTGGTGGTGGTAGTAGTGGTGGTAGTAGTGGTGGTAGTGGTGGTGGTAGTGGTGGTAGTGGTGGTAGTAGTGGTGGTAGTGGTGGTGGTAGTGGTGGTGGTAGTGGTGGTAGTAGTGGTGGTAGTGGTGGAGGTGGTAGTGGTGGTAGTGGTGGTAGTGGTGGTAAGGATAATGACTATACTACCAGCTGTGGTGAGTAACTCTGGCGTCCATCATTAAGTCAATTTACTTAAAGATGATTAAGCAGCTTATTCAAGTGACGTTAATCGGTCACGCTTAATGATCACAACGAGTAATATTAATCTGGTTTAAGGTCTACCTGAAGCTTGTCTTGTGATATGAAATGATTTTTCTCCATCATGGATCATTAAGGGTTTTGATAAATGGTTGTCAGGTTGGGTTACTCGTTTGTTATGAGTGATTATCTGGGGAGATAAACGACTGCTAAGGTAAGGCTCTCGGGGAGGATAATGTACGACCATCAGAGGTAAGGTTCTCGTGTCTGGGGGAGGGCTGGGGTGGTTGGACGACCTTGGGTGTACGACTGATGTGGTCGTAGGTATTACGTTCATGAAGAGGACCAAGTGTACTATGGTCGTCAGTAGGTAGGTGGGTAGAGGAGGAGAGAGGGAGTTTAGAGAGAACAAAACTGTAGGCCTGAGTAGTGGGGAGGTTATAGACCTGAGTGGTGGGGAGGTTAGGTTATAGACCTGAGTGGTGGGGAGGTTAGGTTATAGGCCTGAGTAGTGGGGAGGTTATAGACCTGAGAGGTGTGGAGGTTAGGTTATAGGCTTGGCTGGTGGGGGAATGAATTAACCTCAATCATTCATACACATTTGCACAATGATAATTATATATAGCATCATCATGGTCATATATCACATCATTATGATTATATATAGCATCATCATGGTCATATATGATTATGTATAGCATCATCATGGTCATATATGATTATATATAGCATCATCATGGTCATATATGATTATATATAGCATCATCATGATCATATATAGCATCAATTTTTTTCACATTAATCTTCTAGGAACATTCCATCTGGATCTTCGCACTGGATGATCACATGACGACCCCCTCCTCCCCTCTCTCCACATGTACTCACGCTGTTTCCTCCGCGTCGTCGTCCGCTTCGTCGTTGTTGTGGTCGTCAAGGTGGAGGGGTCGTGGTGGGGGCGGGGGGACCCGGCTCCTGAGGGAGCACCAGCAGAGCATGACCGTCACCAGCACGAAGGTCACCAGGTTGGCCAGGGACGTGAGCAGGACGACCACCACCAAGTCGTAGGTACTGTAGCAGCTGCTGGAGGAGGAAGACGGGGAGGCCGAGGTGCTGGATGTTGACTGAATTCCTCTGAGACTTCTCTCACGCGCAGCCGCCGACGGAGGGTGGTGGACTATGGACCCCAGGGGCGTAGACATTAAGTAGTTATCTTTATTCATGTCTTGTTCTCGGAGGTCATTTGGTTTTCCTAAGAGCTGAGGTGTCGAGGGGATTTCTCCGTCCACGTGTCCAACATCAGCGTCAGCGGAAGGGGGGCCACCCCATCCAGTGCCCTCGTCAGACTCAGGTCGTACTTCGGCTGGGGCCGCCCCGTCGGACACATGAGGAAGGGGCTGGGAGGTGTCTGCGTCGGTCGCGGGGTCCTCTACCACGGCCCTGTGAGCGTCGCTTCTCAGGCTCTCACTGATCTCAGACGTCGCAATCCGTGTACGTCTCTGAGTCTCGGTGGTGAGTTGGTCTTCGACCATCTGTCTCGCTGAGAGACTCGTCGGGCTCAGGAGAGACTTGGAGACGTTTTCATAACTCTCATTGCCGGTGATTCCCTCTCAGCGGGACCATCGTGGACTGCGAGGAGTTTTTAAGCGAGGTGTTAGGGTTGAGGCGTGACGCGCTGAGACTCTCGCTCCCGAGTATTATCGCCTGGCGCTTGTAGGATTCCGAGGGATCCCGGCTGGGATCCTGAGGCTTTCCTGTGACGTTAGGACCAGGGCTGCCGGATGAGGAGGATTCCGGAAGCGTCGCGACAGAGACCGTTGGATGATCTCGGGCAGGAGGGAGGTGGATAGAGGTTGTCTGTACTGTGGCCTTCACCTCGACTCCAGCCGGTATGGAAGAACTGAGGGAGATCCTGTGAACCGCGTCCTGATCCGTTAATATCCTCAGCGCTCCTTCATCATCCAGATTAGGGTTTAGAAAATTGTCTTGGTCCGTGGTAGGAGTGAGTAAGGAGGCGAGGCTATGGGGCGGAATGGTCCCCTGGGAGGCGCTAGGATGGGCGTCAGGGTTAAGAAGTGGTTCCTCCGTCTCAGGAAACTTGGGAGGTGATGATGGCTTGTTGGGGTCGTCAGCAGGGGTCGTCCAGGACTCCTCTTGATTTTCTTGCCTGTCATCATCTCCTGAACTGAATTTTGATGACGGTTCAGGATGGAGGACGTTCTCCGTCGTGGTCTGTTCGTCCGCCGCCGACAGATGTGAGAGGCTCTTGCGTAAGGAATGGGTCAGATCCTCAGGTCTGGGGTCCTGATGCTGAACGTGATGCGCTCTGTCATCTCCCTGAAGAGTTCTCCTGTCCTGCATTTCGTGAAGGACGCCGTCCATTCTGAGATCAGTGTCCAGTAAGAGAATTTCTCTGTTCTCTTTCTCCCGTCGCCTCTTGCCGTGTCGGAGCCTGTGTCGTCTGCGAGGCACTCGACCCCACTCGGACCAGCTTCTCTCATCCGTCCTGCTCCATCTCGGAGAATATGGGAGAGGAAGCAGGTCCTCTAAACCTTTCCCGAGGCGTTCGTTGTGAGGCCTCTCCCCTCCCAGGTCCCCAAGATGTCCTGGAAGGGGCTCGAAGGGCGGCACAAACTCTCGCACTCTTCTCCTCCTGCGTGAGGGATGTAGGGTTGCGACACTTTTAGCTAAAGTGTTGAGGCTTTGACTGACATTTTCTTTGCTTTGTGTTTCTTTGCTCTTTTTCGCCTTGGGTTGACTTCTATCTTCGGCGACTACTGGAGAAGCCCCAGGGGTGTCGTAGAACCCCCGGGGCGTGACTGGTGGGCCAGGGAGGGGAGGAACTGGGGGGTGTGGGGGCAGTAAGAGGTTCCATCCTCTGGGGACTCCCTCCTCCGGCACCGACAGGAGGCCCAGTCGTCCAGCATCCGAGCCATCTGCAACCAGAGAAGAAAGTGTCGTTAGTCAAGTGATATATAGACGAACGAGCAACGCAAACGTGGCTTCAGGTTCTGCCATGAGTCAGGACTAGAGAGAGAGAGAGAGAGAGAGAGAGAGAGAGAGAGAGAGAGAGAGAGAGAGAGAGACTCTGGCAGGTGATTATCTTAAACTATCATTCATGTATGGCGTTCGTTAATCATGTACTGGTCATGAAGCTCTTCATCAACAAGTAAACAACCATTATAAGGTTTCTGCAGAGAAGATCAACAAACAGTTCTGAATGGCGTAAGGTCACTGTGGGCCATGACAGGTCATGAAGGTCACTGTGGGCCATGACAGGTCATGAAGGTCACTGTGGGCCATGACAGGTCATGAAGGTCACTGTGGGTCATGACAAGTCATGAAGGTCACTGTGAGTCATGACAGGTCACGAAGGTCACTGTGAGTCATGACAGGTCATTTCCAGTCATTTCGAGCTACGCAGTTGGGACAATTTTGGGATAATTTACTACCAGCTTGGGACAGAGATCGGATAATCAATCAGAGGTCACCGGGGGTTAGTTGGGGTCATTAAAAGTAGCATTCCAGCACACTGGCTCACTGTGAATAATGTTCTAAGATCCAGAAGTTAGGTTATACTGGGTTCACCTTAGGTCAAGACAGCCGACGCTGGGTCACCTCAGATCATGATTGGCTATACTAGCTCATTTATGGGTCAAGTTAGGCTACTGTGGGTCAACCTTGGTCAAGCTAGGTCACTGTGGGTAAACCTAAATCAAGTTAGGTCACTGTGGGTCAACCTGAGTCAAGTTAGGTCACTGTGGGCTAACTTGGATCAAGGTAGGCTACTGTGGGTTATTCTGGATCAAGTTAGACAATGTCAGGTTGAGTAAGGTTAAGTTAAAGTTGTAACCACGCGTCCGATGCAGCAGTGTTTGCTCTCTTTCTTTTTTCTACAGGTATTACTTCGGTTTCCTCCCCAGAGAACTGTCTGGTTGTTCGCCCCTGCTTTAGCTACGCTACATAATCCCGTACAAGATACAGTGTACATCATTATCGTAGTAATGGGTCGCGTCAAGATGATGACCCACTCCATTTTTCTACCATTAGTATCTGTAAGCTCTGATAGATTGTTTACGAAATTCTCGTTCCATTATCTCAAACATCTGTCGCCAGTGGCTTCAAATGGCGCAGGAGGAGTGGTGAGACGGAAGCCCCACGGTACTTGTGCTGGAGGGATGAAGGAGGGAATGAGGTAAAGTCTCACGGCTGTCAGGCGCAGTATGCGCACTTGTGTGTCGGGTGAGAGCCAGGGATTGCTTGAGTGACTGACGGGTATGGTGATGTAGCCATCTGGGTTCAGGCCCACCATGCTGTGGGTCGACCTGCCCACCATGCCGTGGGTCGACCTGCCCACCATACTGTGGGTCGACCTGCCCATCGTACTGTGGGTCGACCTGCCCACCATGCCGTGGGTCGACCTGCCCACCATACTGTGGGTCGACCTGCCCACCATACTGTGGGTCGACCTGCCCACCATACTGTGGGTCGACCGGCCCATCATACTGTGGGTCGACCTGCCTACCATACTGTGGGTCGACCTGCCCACCATACTGTGGGTCGACCTGCCCATCGTACTGTGGGTCGACCTGCCCACCATGCCGTGGGTCGACCTGCCCACCATACTGTGGGTCGACCTGCCCACCATGCTGTGGGTCGACCTGCCCACCATACTGTGGGTCGACCGGCCCATCATACTGTGGGTCGACCTGCCCACCATAATGTGGGTCGACCTGCCCACCATGCTGTGGGTCGACCTGCCCACCATACTGTGGGTCGACCGGCCCACCATACTGTGGGTCGACCTGCCCACCATAATGTGGGTCGACCTGCCCACCATACTGTGGGTCGACCTGCCCACCATACTGTGGGTCGACCTGCCCACCATACTGTGGGTCGACCTGCTCACCATACTGTGGGTCGACCTGCCACCATACTGTGGGTCGACCTGCCCACCATGCTGTGGGTCGACCTGCCCACCATGCCGTGGGTCGACCTGCCCACCATACTGTGGGTCGACCTGCCCATCGTACTGTGGGTCGACCTGCCCACCATGCCGTGGGTCGACCTGCCCACCATACTGTGGGTCGACCTGCCCACCATACTGTGGGTCGACCTGCCCACCATACTGTGGGTCGACCTGCCCACCATACTGTGGGTCGACCTATACTGGACGGAGGTGAGGTAGATGGGTCAGGAAGGTGCACGTTAACTACATCTCACTGCACCCTCGACGTCACCTTCACTACACCCTCGACGTCACCTTCACTACACCCTCGACGTCACTGACCTTTGGTCTGACTTACTCGAGTCACGTCGAGCAAAATACACCTGTTTATGGAGGATGAATTTGGAAAAAGAACAAGAAAACTGAGCGAAAACCAGGAACGCCGACATGGTTGAATGAGGGTAGTACGTCTTCCTCCTCACTATCACTCCTAGTCATGTTCGCGACGTAAGGTACGCACGTTACGCTCACCTTCACTTTACAAATCTCAAAAGTTACAAGCTCAGACAGCGGACAGACGACCTAAAGCCCCAATAACCAACCCATCAAAGTCTAGATCTCCAACACCATTATCTAGAGCAGTTTGAGCCCTGCAGGTCATCAAACTCTTCAAAAATCGTATTATTTTGTGTAAATTCTTTCCTTGAATATCTAAGTTACGTCATAGTCATCTTCTGAAGGTCACCCCTCCAGCTTCATCTCCCTCAAATATCCGTCCTTCGCCAGCTCTCTGGAATCACCAGATCCTTGATAACAGAGATAACAAAATCCATGACCTGTAAGTGGCCTCCATTACCCTGGCTTTAGAACTCAAAGTCGACCAATTTCCGTCTCGAAACTGAATTTGTATTTTTTCTCCGCTGGGCAGGTCAAAGGTCACTTTTTATGGCAGTATTGTCGTCATATTTTCCTCCTCACATTAACATATATTTGTCTTCCTCAGTTCCTCCCCGACAGTGGAGGACGACAGTATCTCTCAACCGTGCAGAGGAAACACGTTATAGAGGACAGTGGAGTCTAGGGAGCTCCTCCTCCACTGCCTAACAGTGACTCGTGATGATGAGGAACAGTAGGAGGTCTGTGTACAGGGTTGACACAAACTGTCGAACCCTGGTCCGTGACAACAATAGAAGGCCTCCCAAACCAGGCGACCTAGAGACCCGGGTAAACGGTCAGCACAGGTCAGGAGGTGACAGTCAGGTCACCCGGGTAAACGGTCAGCAAGGGTCAGGAGGTGACAGTCAGGTCACCCGGGTAAACGGTCAGCAAGGGTCAGGAGGTGACAGTCAGGTCACCCGGGTAAACGGTCAGCAAGGGTCAGGAGGTGACAGTCAGGTCACCCGGATACACGGTCAGCACAGGTCAGGAGGTGACAGTCAGGTCACCCGGGTACACGGTCAGCAAGGGTCAGGAGGTGACAGTCAGGTCACCCGGGTACACGGTCAGCACAGGTCAGGAGGTGACAGTCAGGTCACCCGGGTACACGGTCAGCACAGGTCAGGAGGTGACTGTGACCACGTGACGGGGGAACGGGTCTAACACTACCCACTTGTACCACATCAACCTTGCAAGAAGTGCGGGAAATGGTGGAGTGTGGCCTGTGTGTGGCGGCGGACCTTGCAACGCTGGTGCTGGAGACAGGAGGGGACCCATCGCCGGGGATCTGCATTGATGCCTGGCTAGACAAGTCGAAGGGTCGGGGGAGGCGCTGGTGGGGGGCACTGTGTTGCACGGGTACCTGGGTGGCTGAGGGAGTGGAGGGCGGTGAAGACATCGCTCTGTTGTGGTTTAGAGATGTAAAGGTAAGGGGGTCTGGGTCGAGATGCGTCACACGCGATCGTTAGCCCGAGCCTGGAACAGCAGCGTTGACAATAAACAAAGAGGAGAATGACCCGAGGTGGTGGTGCATCAGTTCTGATGCCACAAGAGGTGGACAGTTGCCCCGGAAAATTGTCGTATGAGGCGTCGGCGACCGGAGTGTCCTCACCTTGAACATGGCTGACGTCTGTAGTGAACCAGGATATCTAACTGAGGCGTTGGGTCACCAGGGGAGGAGGCTGGATATTATTCATGGCAACATTGGCGCATTTATATAGTTCTTATGGTTGATGATCAGTGAGGACATAGAAAGATTCCAGACCTTCTGGGAAATGCCGGACTGTTGCTTGATAGAGCGCTATGAGTTCCCTGGCAGACGACAACTCCTGCAGCAGCAGCAGCAGCAGGTGAGGGGCGTGTCTGTAGGGGCTCGTGGGCGGCAGCAGGAGGGGCCAGTAGAGGACGTGTCCAAATTTCGTTTTTGGTTGTGGTGAAGACAGTGACCCAGGAGGGTCATTCCTCTCGTCCACTCCCTCCTCCAGGCTGTGGCTGCCTCCCAGACACCCGCTGCCCCGGGAGAGACATGGAGGGAGGCCAAACAAACACATCTTGGGGGTTGACCCGGATCCTGTGTTCTTGTTACCGTGTAAAAAGCCGACATTATACAACATTTTCCTCAGTTCTCTCCACTTTAATCTTCCTCTTCTCCTTAACATACATTAGTACATTTTCTTCTTATCATACTTTCTTCTCTTTTCTTATCACTCTCCTCTTTTGTTTCATCATTTTTTGATATGTGCATTTCAGCATCTAGACATATGAGTGTGTGTGTGTGTGTGTGTGTGTGTGTGTGTGTGTGTGTGTGTGTGTGTGTGTTTTATCAATTTTCCTGATATAAGGTTTAAATTTCTTTCTCTGTCATTCTGTTTTCCTGTATGTATGTATGTATGTATGTCTTTTTGTCTTTTTGTCTGTCTGTCTGTCTGTCTGTCTGTCTGTCTGTCTCTCTCTCTCTCTCTCTCTCTCTCTCTCTCTCTCTCTCTCTCTCTCTCTCCTTGTCAGTGGTTAGATCCCAACGGAATCCGTATTTTTCCTAAGGGTTCACCTTTAATTAAGTGTGGTTTATAACAGAGAGAGAGAGAGAGAGAGAGAGAGAGAGAGAGAGAGAGAGAGAGAGAGAGAGAGAGAGAGAGAGAGAGAGAGAGAGAGAGAGAGAGAGAGAGAGAGACTGCCTCCCAGATCTGTCTTGCTCTTGGTGAAGAAATCGTTCCAGTTTTCTTGACCTGTTCCTCAACAGGTCAACAAGCCAACACATGTCTTCTGCCACAGCTCTCCCAGCCCATGGGACACAACTTGCTCTGCCTCGCAACACAAGAGATTGTAAGTGTTTCTTACGAGCGTCAGCGGGCGCTCCAGCAACACTTAACTCTCTCTCTCTCCCTACCTTGGTAACACTGGCTAGTGTACACTTTGTTTTGATGATGCATCTTGCACACTGTCCTCCTTCTTCTGCATTGTCCTCCTCCTCCTGCACTGTCCTCCTCCTCCTGCATTGTCCTCCTCCTCCTGCAGTGTCCTCCTCCTCCTCCTCCTCTTCCACTGTTCTCCTCCTCCTACACTGTCCTTCTCCTCCTCCTCCTCCTCCTCCACTGTTCACTGTCCTCCTCCTCCTCCTCCTCCACTGTTCTCCTCCTCCTACACTGCTCTCCTCCTCCTGCATTGTCCTCCTCCTCCTGCAGTGTCCTCCTCCTCCTCCTCCTCTTCCACTGTTCTCCTCCTCCTACACTGTCCTCCTCCTCCTCCTCCTCCTCCTCCAGTGTTGACTGACAATTCCGGGGCAGTGTTCCCCCTGTGTTGTAGGGGTCACGTCACTCTGCTCCGTGATTGAGTTTTCTCTTGTGTGTTGAAATGTGGAGGACGCCTGGTGGTGGTGGTATGGTGATGGTGATGGTGATGTTGTAGTGATGGTGTCGGTGGAGGCGGTGCTGGTGATAATGGTGGTGGTGGTAGTTAGTACAGATCCCTGGCATGTCAACATGAACTATGTACTACGTCAAACTACCCTTTCCCATGGTTTCACAGATGAACAAACTTACATTCACGACAAATATCAAGTTCCACACGAGTTTGAACTTCCCTGAACACGGAATAAAGTTCCCTGAAAACGGCATAAAGTTCCCTAAACACGGTATAAAGTTCCCTGAACACGGTATTAAGTTCCCTGAACACGGTATAAAGTTCCCTGAGGGTTCAGCCTTGCCTGCTGGTGGGTCACAGTTCTCAGGATCTGTTTAGGTGCTGCTATTCTTAGCGTTATTATTTACCTTATGTAAAAGCCTTGACAGACGTGGCCTCTCCCTCCAGTTAGACGAGAGAGAGAGAGAGAGAGAGAGAGAGAGAGAGAGAGAGAGAGAGAGAGAGAGAGAGAGAGAGAGAGAGAGAGAGAGAGAGAGAGAGAGAGTATTTATGTACAGTCACATAAGCTTACATGGTTGGAAAGCATTTTGTCTATCATTATGCATACTACAATACTGTCTTATTGCTACGATATGCTTCCCTTGAGGAAGGGGTGTATGGCCTCCCCCAGCACCGTACAGCACACACCCTAAGGGAAGGAGTGAAAGTCTTCACAATACAAACTCTGGCTTACTCTCACAGCTCTCCCCTGACGTGGCTCCCACACTCTCCCTTACTCTCACAGCCCTCCCCTGACGCCGGTTCCCCACACCTTTCTTCTCTCATCATTTGTCTCTTTCTTATCCCATCATGCCTTCTTCACTCACACTCACTCGCTCTCACAAAACACCTAGAGCGATAATGTATCTCTCTCTCTCTCTCTCTCTCTCTCTCTCTCTCTCTCTCTCTCTCTCTCTCTCTCTCTCTCTCTCTCTCCTTCCCTCCCTCCCTCTCCAGCCACTCTCCCGCGGCAAGCCATACCAGTCGAGTCTTGGAGGATCCCTAGCAATAAGGCAAGAGATATTAGCTCAGATCAGATCACTCTGCAGATTACGATGCCATAGGCAAAGGGATCCAATCCCTTCCCTTTCTCCTCACACTATAGACAATATGGCCTCAGGTCAGACGCTCCTGATCCTCTTCTCTCCCTCCACACCTCACTTCCTCTTGTTTACTTCCTCTTTATTCCTCTACCGATTCATCTTTTCCTCACCTCCATGAGGATGATCATAGTCCTTCGTAAGGTTCAAGGTGATGTTTATGTAAATATCTTTAAGTATTTTTCGTTGTTGTAATTGTAACTGTGTTTGTGTATCACTCTGCACTTATCTCTCTTCTTGTTCATCGTTTAAGTACCATTTTCGTTCTGCTTTGAGGAAATATTCCACATCTACAGAGGAGTTATTCACCTCCTCCCCTTCCCCCTGGTATCACATTCATTCAACCATTCCTCTCCGTCTGACATGATTCTCTCTCTCTCTCTCTCTCTCTCTCTCTCTCTCTCTCTCTCTCTCTCTCTCTCTCTCTCTCTCTCTCTCTCTCTGGTCTACAGGTATCATTTCGTCCACTACTCTCGCAAGTTTTCTTGTGTCTATCCTACCCACTGAGGCTTGGCATAGTGAGGCGCACTGGCTGCTGCTTCCCCTGGCTTCTGTGGAGGGACGAACCACACGAAGATTGACCTTTATGATACTTCCTTCTTTCTCTCTTACAGTTAAGCTCTTGAATTATCATACTTCTTTCATATTTCTTTCCTCCTGTAACCTAACCACCTGCAAGAGTCGGGTGTACAAAAAGCAGATAATCCTCCTTTTCAGTTTCACATATGAATTATTATATACATAGGAAACACTGGGGCTCGTGTCACGTTGACCATCATAGAAAATGTATATGTATAAAACTATTTCCTCGAGCATCTGTCTACCAAATTCTTCTCCTGTTTCTGTATTCCTGTACTTCTGTATCTATCTATGCTCCCCACATCCTCACATCCAGGGTACGAGCATCGTCACTGATCATTGTCACTGATCACTGTCACTGATCACTGTCACCGATCATTGTCACTGGTCATTGTCACTGATCATTGTCACTGATCACTGTCACTGATCATTGTCACTGATCATTGTAATTGATCACTGTCACTCATCACTGTCAGTGATCATTGTAATTGATCATTGTCACTTATCACTGTCACTGATCTATCATTAACCATCGTAGATGTGGTCCGTCAGCCAGACCAAACCTCTCAAGTTCAGACAACTTTCGTAAGTTGGAAGGTAAACAGTACAACTCCCATTTTCTATATAATGATCAACGTTTAAGTAAAACTGATTGTGTTCGAAAACTATATCTAAACTGTTATGAATATAAGAATATTGGTTTATGTTGTATTTTATGCATCATTCTATATAGAGATATCTTCTATATCTTTATATACACGATCCATACTTCCCCTTCCCCCTTACGCTCCCCCTTCCACAATCCCCCTTCACACTTCTCCCTCCACACTCCCCCACATCCCCCTCCACACTCCCCCACATCCCCCTCCACACTCCCCTACATCCCCCCTCCACACTCCCCTACATCCCACCTCCACACACCCCCACATCTCCCCTCCACACTCCCCCACATTCCCCCTCCACACTCCCCCACATCCCCCTCCACACTCCCCCACATCCCACCTCCACACTCCCCCACATCCCCCTCCACACTCCCCCACATCCCTCTTCCACACACATGGAAGAATATATTAGTGGTTCTGTAACCAATTTTCGTTTTGTAAACAGAGACGAAATTATGAGACCATTCGATTATTCACATCTTTTGAATTATCAGTCGTGTATAAAATTGTATGATAATCTTTCATTGAATAATCTGGCGGTAGATGATTCAACCATAATGTTTTGTTGACTTTCAATCCCAGAATGTTTGGGTTTGAGCAATGGAAGTTGAGGGAACATTATCTGTACACAGCACACATGGCCCCATGCCCAGGTATGACGCATAGTATATGTAGGTATAATATATATATATACAGAGAGGAATATGTGTGAAGAGTCACATATACCACATACACAAAGGCAAACACAACATTCAGATAATACAGATATACAAATGCACACACAACTATCTATATATTCTACAGAACACACACACACACACACACACACACACACACACACACACACACACACATACACACGCACACACACACGTCTAGATATTACGTAGGAAATATAAAGAAAATGGTTTAAGGGAGAAGCAGATTAAAGTAAAGAAAAAGATGGAAGTGAGGTAAATGGAACACGTGACAAGGTAAATTGAGGAGACTGGGGAGGAAGAAAGTGGGAAGAACTGAAGAAAATGTAGCAAATATTGAAGATAACAAAACACTTGGGAAAACGGACAACAGATGTGGGAAAAACTGCAAATAGGAAAAGAGAAAGATGCGTGAGAGAGGCGACTAGCAATGGAGAAAACTGGAGGAAAGAAATATGAATCATGAGGAAGCGGAGATAATGGAAGCTGAGAAAATTGAAAAAAAAAATAGATATAAAAGAGAAAATGGAAGTAAATATTGGAGGAGGAGAACAAACTGAAAACGGAATAAAGACACAAACATCGAGGAGGGAGATAAACTGGCGTAACACAAGAGAAAAACGAAGAGGCCTTCTTAACGAAGAGGAGAGAGAGAGAGAGAGAGAGAGAGAGAGAGAGAGAGAGAGAGAGAGAGAGAGAGAGAGAGAGAGAGAGAGAGAGTGTGTGTGTGTTTTGAGTCACCGTGAATATCAAGCAGTGGATCGCATCTGGAACTGGCGAGGCGGAGCAAAATATTCTCAGCTCTACATTTCTTACTTTACCCAAATCTCCAAATCTCTCTCTCTCTCTCTCTCTCTCTCTCTCTCTCTCTCTCTCTCTCTCTCTCTCTCTCTCTCTCTCTCTCATCATTCTGACGATAAAGCAGCGACATGACAGTAAGATATGAGCATCCTTCATAAAGTTACAAAATACGTCGATGGTCTTAGATACTTCTATACTATGTTACAGATGCAATACGTGACACATCTAGAATGAATTATTTGGATATTTTATATTTTTGTAGGAGTAATAGTCTCTAGTGGACTTTGTAGTCTACGAAGTTAGTATATCAGAAATCCAATGGTTCTCCAAAGTTGCCATGTAGTAAATTTTGAGGCTTAGTGAAGGTTGGGAGGCTGGGAAAGGTTGCAGGCTAGGGAGGGTTGAAGACTAGGAATACTTAGAGTCTAGGGAGAGTTGGAGGCTAAGGAGGGAAAATAGGGTAGTTTGGGACACCTCCAAATCTTCCAGGCTACCAGAGAGAGAGAGAGAGAGAGAGAGAGAGAGAGAGAGAGAGAGAGAGAGAGAGAGAGAGTTTAAGTTAGTTTAGGCCTCCCTCCAAAGCCTCCCAGCAAGATTGGAGTTAAGGGAGAGAGAATTTAAGCTAGTTTGAATCTGCCGAACCCCCCACGCGGTCCAACTTTCACACTATCTCACTCTCTCACTTCTGAAAGTTAGTCTTGTTTTGTGGACCAAACTTTTTCTCTCTTTTATTTCACTTTTTCTTATCTCTTACTGTTTGACAGACTGGCTCCTTCAACACGTGTCTGGGTATCTCAATCTCTCTCTGTCTCTACATTCCAATACTCCGTCTGTCCGTCTGTCTGTCTGTCTGTCTGTCTGTCTATCAGTCACGGCCCGGATGTGACGCAGTGCGGGTAGCCAGATCTGATTTCTTCACCTGCAGGACTGCCAGAGGTTACCAGGGTAGAGGTATGTTCAAGGGTCGTACCGTCGTGTTCAAGGGTCGTACCGTCGTGTTCAAGGGTCGTACCGTCGTGTTCAAGGGTCGTACCGTCGTGTTCAAGGGTCTTACCGTCGTGTTCAAGGATCGTGCCGTCGTGTTCAAGGGTCGTACCGTCGTGTTCAAGGGTCGTACCGTCGTGTTCAAGGGTCGTGCCGTCGTGTTCAAGGGTCGTACCGTCGTGTTCAAGGGTCTTACCGTCGTGTTCAAGGGTCGTACCGTCGTGTTCAAGGGTCTTACCGTCGTGTTCAAGGGTCGTGCCGTCGTGTTCAAGGGTCGTACCGTCGTGTTCAAGGGTCTTACCGCCGTGTTCAAGGGTCGTACCGTCGTGTTCAAGGGTCTTACCGTCGTGTTCAAGGGTCGTACCGTCGTGTTCAAGGGTCGTACCGTCGTGTTCAAGGGTCTTACCGTCGTGTTCAAGGGTCGTGCCGTCGTGTTCAAGGGTCGTACCGTCGTGCTCAGATTGATGGCTCATATTAGGGATGCTATAAAGACTAACTAGTGCGTCTGTCTCATGCAGATAGTGAAGATGTTGAGTGACGGTGATAGTGAAGATGTTGAGTGACGGTGATAGTGAAGATGTTGAGAGCGACGGTGATAGTGAAGTTGTTGAGTGACGGTGATAGTGAAGATGCTGACAGTGAAGGTGATGACAGACAAGTAGCCACACAAACACACAGACAGACCAGGTCAATAGATAAGCGAGAGGTTCTGCTTATCTGAACACGTCAGACATATACAGATACAAACTGCTGTGATGAAGATATCCGAGACACAATTTATATAATCAATGCAAACGTAGATAATGTTTATTAATGTAAGAAAATATAAATGTTAGAACTAAGATTGTATGAGAGAGATGATCTGATTCATATTCACAGATAACTACCTAACGAGGTCGTTAAGTCGTTTCAAGCTTGAAGTCAGTTACATGTTATCAGAAGTGGACTTCATTGCATCTGTCTATCTATATATCTATCTAGATGTGTATATATCTATCAAAATAAGGATGTCGGTTCAAAGGTCAACTCAATTTCGATTGTTTGATGATGATTATGATGATATTGATGATATTATACTAATATCATCATCACTACTATCGTTATTACTGATATAAAGAATACCAGTGATGATATCAATGATAGTGATGATAAGAATGATAACAATAATCATGACCTCAGATGATAAGATTCCAGAGAGGTCAAGGATGACGTCGATGTATTGATGTTTGCAACGTCATCATCCAGATACGTGTGTCGTATAGTGACCTTTACGCCTCCTGGTATTTAAAGGTCAGGTCAGTGTCAATAATGCAGTAGTGATCGGCTGCCAACACAGCTCCCGACCATTCGGGTATTTGTCCTGAAGTCGGGGAGGAAAAGTAACCTCCCCCCCCGAAAGCGCCCCTTGAATTGGTCGGGGGGAAGATGGGGGGGGGGAGGGGGGGTTTGTTCGGTGTTTCAGTTTCACGAAAGTCGACTATATAATGACCTGAGGGGAAATGAAACATGAAACTTTAAGGCATGACAGAGAAAGTTTCGTACCTTCATACAGTCATAGAGAATCAGATAATATGGTTAACCTAGGCTTTAGCAGTGGAGGAGAGAAACGATGGGGTTCGAAGCAGTGAACTTTCATTTTCTCTGGGGTTTTCAAAAACTCGCCAGCCCAAACCTACCTCAAACTCGTCCCCTCCAAGTTCTCTAATTGCGCGCTAATTATGAGATTAATTAGTCTCCAGGGGTCAAACTGGTTTATTTCTTTTCTCATTAGAGAAACGAGAAACTTTACAACTCATTTTAAGCCTCATAGTAATTAAGTAACCTCATCAGAGTCTCATAGCATGATATGAAAGCGGGCTTACACTCACAGATTCATGAGAACTTTAATCTCATAGCCTCATGGCAAGGTACTTACGGTCAGTCCCTCATAAAGTATTGTGAGGCAGACATTGCCAGCATCTCTCACCAGATATTAGTCTTCATATAAGTCTCTAAACAACGAGACCCAAGACTTACATGTCTCACACTATGAGATAATCATGAGGCAGGTCTCTTACCATGAAATGTTCATGAGTACTCTCTCTCATTATAAGAGTAGCTCCTGAACAAATGCTCATGTAATATGAGTTCATGAGAAGTGGCCCTCATGCGGGATTTTCAAGGATGAGAACTCTAAATACTACTGAATATGTTCTCATTAAAGCGTTCATGAGGACACACCGTTATGTTCGTGAGGTCTGTTTTTGGTTTATGAGAGATCTTATGAGTGTTCATGACGTGCCTCGAGTTATGAGATTTCATGAGGTGTTCATAAGACCCCTCGGGTTTATGAGGGAGTTCATGAAGTTTTCATGAGGCTCTTCTGGTTTATGGGGTAGTTCATGAGGTCTCGTCTGTCATGCACCAAGTTGTCGTTATGAGCTGGTGACGCTTTCCCGATACAGACCCTCACCCGATACAGACCCTCACCCGATACAGACCCTCACCCGATACAGACCCTCACACGATACAGACCCTCACACGATACAGACCTAAGACCCACACACACTTACAGACCCTCACACGATACCGAAACCCTCACACGATACATGACCCTCCCCGCGCCTCACAACGACACAGACCCTCTCCAGACAGACCCTCATCAACGATCAGAAACCCTCACCCGATACAGACCCTCACACGATACAGACCCTCAAACATACAGACCCTCACCCGATACAGACCCCACACGATACAGACCCTCACATGAGAAACTCTGACAGCTTAAAGATGATTGGAGTGAGGATGAATGAGAGAGATGGAGAAGAGAAGAGAGAGAGAGAGAGAGAGAGAGAGAGTAGAGAGATGAGAGGAGACGAGAGAGAAAGAAAGAGGAGAGAGTTGAAAGACTCTCCTTCTGAGAATGGTTTACACACACACACACACACACACAGCACACACAATATATATATATATGTATATATATATATATATATATATATATATATATATATACATATATCCACCATGGATGGCCACATGAGACAGCCGTTCGTACCATCCTCAGAATCCGGGACAAATCCACTTGTGCGAACGGTTGCCAGACGTCGTGTTATCACGAACGCTGCGCCAGGCTCGTGCAGCATAACACACGTTAATAGACTGTGGTATTATCAACCCTCTGGCTGGAGGCCGTGAATGGGGTCAGTAAATAGGGTCAGTAAATAGGGTCAGTAAATAGGGCTGGTGAATAAGGCCCTAACGTATGCAGGCAGGCAGGCCAGGGACGGACCTGAACGGATCATACATCAGGAAACTGTATACAATACAAATACATGCAATACAGTAAGACTGTATTTAACATGTATTCCCTACTGTCATGACTACTTTCCTTTCGCTTTGATTTATAAGGTAAATTAACATGGTACAGGTTGGTACATTAACATGGTACAGGACGGTTCATTAACATGGTACAGGATGGTACATTAACATGGTACAGGACGGTTCATTAACATGGTACAGGATGGTACATTAACATGGCACAGGATGGTACATTAACATGGTACAGGATGGTACATTAACATGGCACAGGATGGTACATTAACATGGTACAGGATGGTACATTAACATGGTACAGGACGGTTCATTAACATGGTACAGGATGGTACATTAAGATGGTACAGGAAGGTACATTAACATGGCACAGGAAGGTATATCAACATGGTACAGGATGGTACATTAAGATAGTACAGAATAGTACATTAACATGGCACATGAAGGACGTACTATTGTCGTGCTCAAGGGTCGTACCGTCGTCGTGCTCAAGGGTCGTAGCGTCGTCGTGCCCAAGGGTCGTACCATTGCCTTCAAGAGATCATGGTAAATCTCTCTGCTGAGTCATCCTTCACTACACAATATATGACCGTATCATGTGTTATTCTCCTTTATAAATAAACTGTCACTTTTCATGTAGTCCTTCACGCCAGCGCCCGCCCTCTTCCTTCTGATCACGTGAAATTCTCTCTTATTTATACAGTCGGTCTCCACGGCGCCCTGCGTCTCCTTCACATCCACCAAGCTTTATGTTGTTTACGTCTGATGAGTTCCTTCACATCCACCACACTCTGTTGTTACATCTCAAGTGTTCTTTCACATCCGCCACACCCAGTTTATATATATATATATATATATATATATATATATATATATATATATATATATACCAAACAGAATGTATTCAGGCCACAAACAGCGGGTTTGATCGCTTTAAAACATCTTTCACAAGACTGTGATCCAACTCAGGCCTCTCAGCTCAGCCAGAGTCTCACTAAACTTGCATCTAAGCTCCACGTCCCCAGCCGAGACAATGCCACACTACACCAAACTTTAGAGTCGAAAATCATACAGAGTCCTTCCACAAATAATGGTCTTAGTGACTGTGTGGGATTTAATGGTCTTTTAGTCGAGGGTTCCATTAATCAAGGTGACAGAGGGGGAGGGGAGGAGAAGGGGAGGGAAGGAGAAGGGGAGGGAAGGAGAAGGGGAGGGAACGGGAAGGGGAGAGGAATGTCTTCTGGATTGGGGTGTCTGGTGGATTGGGGGGGGGGGGTGACAGATCTATCTACCGCCGGGAAGGAGAGAAATTTTGGTGTATCAAGAAAGGAGTTGAAGGGGATAGATTGATCACTTCGGTTTCTGATCGCTAAATTGATCACCCCGTCTCTGAATCATTGGTTCCTTTGATCATTTTTTGGGTTCTGGTCACTGAGATGTACATATCACTCTGGGTTTTGATCGCTGGGATAGATTAATCACGCTGGGTCTTAGTAATTGGGATAGACTGATCACTCTGGGTTCTGATCACTAGGGTACATAGACGACTGATGATTAGATTAGATTAATCGCTTCCAGTACAAGGATAGTCAGTTGTATCTTCAGTATGAGACAGAGAACATGATTAATATAACTCTGAATTCGTATTAGAATTATACAGGTTGTAGAATACTGCGTGTCAGGCCAGAGCAAAACTGAAATGTGTTCAGCACAGGATGGACCAGACTGTACCAGATGGACCAGCTGTACCAGATGGACCAGCTGTACCAGATGGACCAGACTACCACATCGACCAGCTGTACCAGATGGACCAGACTGTACCAGATGGACCAGCTGCACTAGATGGACTAGACTGAACCAGATGGACCAGCTGTACCAGATGGAGCAGCTGTACCAGATGGACCAAACTGTACCAGATGGACCAGCTGCACTAGATGGACTAGACTGAACCAGATGGACCAGCTGTACCAGATGGAGCAGCTGTACCAGATGGACCAGCTGTACCAGATGGACCAGACTACCACATCGACCAGCTGTACCAGATGGACCGGCCTGTACCAGATGGACCGGCCTGTACCAGATGGACCAGACTGTACCAGATGGACCGGGCTGTGGACACGTCACGTCGCCATAACTAGTTACAGTGTTTCAGGGAGGCAGGAGAGTGTAGTGTGGTGTAGTGTGGGCTCAAGTTTGAGAAGTTTCCCACAGCAGCAGGTGTAGCGCCGGGGGAGCTTCCCATCCCAAGGGGGGGAGGGGGGGAGGGGGGGTTACATGATACACCCAAAGTTTTGATGAGTCGACGGGGAAAAGTTTATACGTCACTCTGGGATATGTGCGTCCCCTGGGACGACTGTGTCCCACCGCCGGAGCCTCACTGCGACGGACGTCAAGGACGACAGACGTCAAGTGCGACGGACGTCAAGGACGACAGACGTCAAGTGCGACGGACGCCTAAGACGACAGACGTCAAGGGTGACGGACGTCAAGGACGATAGACGTCAAGTGCGACGGACGACAAGGACGACAGACGTCAAGTGCGACGGACGACAAGGACGATAGACGTCAAGTGCGACGGACGACAAGGACGACAGACGACAAGGGAGATTTTATTGTCTATGTTGATGAAGGGCGACGTGAACTACGATGTGGGTTAACCGCCTCCCTGAGGTGCCCCCTCCCCAACCCCGAGGGAAGGATGAACAGCTGAGTGAACTGAGGGCAGACTGCCCCGTCCACGTTTCCAACCCACAGTTGGTAGCGCTACCCACCCCACCACGTGGGCCCAGAAGGCCCTGTGAATATATCTCACATTAATGGAGAAAGTTTTAAAGAAAACTGACCGATATATTTCCATATATTCGTGAACATTTCTGAATTTTTTTATGAAGAAGAATTCAAGTGAGAGTTTATCGTCCACGATAAATTGTTTATATATGTGTATTTTATTGCCTAAGTATGGCACCAGACTGGCTCTCATTAAGGCTGTTAATTCCATTCTTCAGCCAGTAATTAAGTTCTAATACTCTAACAATTAGTGGCAGGATAATTATCTATCACTGAGATATGGGTTGAGTTCTCTCTCTCTCTCTCTCTCTCTCTCTCTCTCTCTCTCTCTCTCTCTCTCTCTCTCTCTCTCTCTCAAACCTCCTTTTCGTTTGTTTTCTTCCCTCTCCTCTCCCTCCCTCACTCTCCCACAGCCCAGGGTCACACCATACAGATCTTCTGTTAGCAGATCTTTCATGCACTTTCCTAGCGACTTCAAAGACACTTGTTAGCCTTAGAACATCTTTTCCGCTGCTTCAAAACCACATTAGAATTTTAGGGACAAGATTGGTTGGTTAACTGGTCATAAGGCTATCAACTGCCAGGGTTGTTAGACCCGACATCGTCAACATGTAACCACCAGTCGACACATGTTGACCACAGTGACTGCCCATGTGAGATGATAGCCAGGTATGTACACACTGCTGAGGCTGCTCACTAGGTGTACAGTCACATGTTCCTAGCTGTCGTCTTCATGACACACACACACACACACACACACACGCCCTTTGATCATCATTATGACAAATGACATAATATAAACAATTCTGAAATTTCATATATGGTGAGGAGAGATTACTAGATTATATCTTAACTTGCATCGTTAACTTCCGGTTTGATGCATCAGGAAGATAAATCAATCACTACCAAATGATTATTTCTGACTATCGAACAGTAGAACTCACTGGCAATAATGTCTGAAAAATGTAAACAATCTCTTCCTGTGACTCATGCCGGCCCCGTCCCACGCATATTTCTCGCTAAATTTCCTGTGTGCCGCCCGCACGTTGCCAAACCTATTATCGCCCCATCTAAGCCGGCCAAATAGCGGATCTAAACCGCTCAGACGGTGGGTGTTACTTGAGATCCCATCTCCGCTATCCCGGACACCAGTTAAAGCGGGCGTAATCCCTCCCGAGCAAGAGAGACTGACCGTTGTAAGCTGATGCAAATCCTCGCTCGGTGGCCCAGGGTAAGCAGCAGGAGGAGGCCCCGCCCACAAGGTGTGAGGCTCGGGAGGCCGCTACTTAAAAATGTCTTTGTCCAAATATCTTTGGAAAGTATTTTCCTCACTTCCGTTTCTCTGCTGTACGATCTTGTCTCACAGAAAATTACACAGAATCGGTTTAAGCAAATTTCTTCAGCGTTATGTAAACATCTCACTTTAACGTGATGTTTGGCAAATGGTTCTGCCAGAGTGGACTAAGTGTTCTAGGATATTTTCTAATAGAATTTCCTTACTGAACTGTTGACACAATCAGATGCATCTACAGACATGAAATTTTTGGCCCTCTAAGATTCATTTACATCATAAGTCTTGATGAATTGAGTAATTGTGTTGTATGATATAAGAATGCGCTCCTGTCTGTCCATCCGTCCCCTGTCTATATCCATGGAGAGAAAGTTGCCAGATGCACGATGATCAACCCCCCCCCCCCCCACATATATATGCCGATAATTTATCCATTTTCTCGGCAGAATAAAAAACATTGGTCGTTAGGGTGAAAAACTTTAGGGGAAAATCTTTATTGCTGAAGAAGAAGGTGCTGCCTGGAAAATTGGAAGTATGGCGAGGGAAAATTGCCGGGAAATGGTTGTACTACTGAACAATGCCATCCGCCGTTCTGAGTTCGGTGGCCAGGGAGGGAGAAGGTGGTGGTGGCGGTGAAAGAGGATGTGGCAGCCCTCCACAGAAGCGAGCAGACGAGGGCCCGGAAGGCTTGAATCTGCTAGTAATGACTAGAAAGTACTCTGGATAACTTAAACCAGTCTGAAACATATTGCTTGATATACTTTAACAAAACATTAATAAACTAAGAAAGGTTTCGGATTGTTTCGAGAAATAAAGGATTACTTTGAAATTCCCTGATTCGCGAGTACAGGAACGGTGAATACATGGGACCTTACGACCCTTGAGAACGACGGTACGACACTTAGGTATAATAGCCCTTAAGGGTCAGGTCAAAGGCCAGGGGAGCTAAGGAGATATAAGGAACCCGGAGGCAACGAAGGATACAAGAACAGACAACACAGAATTATGGACAAGATAAAAAGAGAAAAATTAGGTGAGAAAGGTATATTTAAGGGGGGAAAGATGGAAAATAAAATAAGCTAAGGGAAGAAGGGAACGTATGAAAGAGAAGAATGCGTAGTTATAGAGAAAAAAGAGAACCAAAAACAAAGAGAAAAAATTGAAAATACAACAGCTGAAAAGACAGTTGTATAGGCACACTGATGGCACGTCTAGGGTGACTGTCAGGAGCTAGGGTGAGGAAGGTCCTCGCATTCTTCAGGGAGGTAAATGAAGGAGGCACATCCTTCAGGGAGGAGGAGTTATGGCTTCTGCAAGATCTATGTGTCTTGTGTAGGAAAGTCCACACACTCAACCTGTGTGTGTGTGTGTGTGTGTGTGTGTGTGTGTGTGTGAACTGTAGCCATCTATCAACCCCACTTTCTCCCTGGTTAGTTTTAAAAAACGTAGGGTCGTCCAGCATGTAGGGTCGTCCAGTATGTAGGGTCGTCCAGTATGTAGAGGTCGTCTAGTATGTAGGGTCGTCCAGTATGTAGGGTCGTCTAGTATGTAGGGTCGTCCAGTATGTAGGGTCGTCTAGTATGTAGGGTCGTCCAGTATGTAGAGTCGTCCAGTACGTAGGGTCGTCAGTATGTAGGGTCGTCTAGTATGTAGGGTCGTCCAGTATGTAGAGTCGTCAGTACGTAGGGTCGTCCAGTATGTAGGGTCGTCTAGTATGTAGGGTCGTCCAGTATGTAGGGTCGTTCAATATTGAGTGATTATTACGATTATAAAGATAACTGGACACAGGGAACTGAGAATCATTAATCAAACATTATTGTTGAAGCAGCGGATCCTGGCGAGGGTCGTGACGACAGCAGTATCTTGCCTTGATGAGAGAGAGAGAGAGAGAGAGAGAGAGAGAGAGAGAGAGAGAGAGAGAGAGAGAGAGAGAGAGAGAGAGAGAGAGAGAGAGAATTTCTAAGTCAGTACAGAAACAAAACATGTTTTCCCTTTGGAAAATTTATGAAACAAAGTTGATAGAAATTTTAGTCATACAGAAAATAAAGACAAAAGAAAAAAAGGAAAAGAAAAGACAATGTAAACATGAGGGTTGTGATGTTACAGAGTTGTGACGTTACAGAGTTGTGACGTTACAGAGTTGTGACGTTACAGAGTTGTGACGTTACAGAGTTGTGATGTTACAGAGTTGTGATGTTACAGAGTTGTGATGTTACAGAGTTGTGACGTTGTGACGTTACAGAGTTGTGACGTTACAGAGTTGTGACGTTACAGAGTTGTGACGTTGTGACGTTACCAGGAGTTGTGACGTTACAGAGTTGTGGTAACGTTACAGAGTTGTGACGTTGTGATGTTACAGAGTTGTGACGTTACAGAGTTGTGACGTTACAGAGTTGTGATGTTACAGAGTTGTGATGTTACAGAGTTGTGACGTTACAGAGTTGTGACGTTACAGAGTTGTGATGTTAAAGAGTTGTGACGTTACAGAGTTGTGACGTTACAGAGTTGTGACTTTACAGAGTTGTGACGTTGTGACGTTACAGAGTTGTGACTTTACAGAGTTGTGACGTTACAGAGTTGTGACGTTACAGAGTTGTGACGTTACAGAGTTGTGACGTTGTGACGTTACAGAGTTGTGACGTTACAGAGTTGTGACGTTACAGAGTTGTGACGTTACAGAGTTGTGACGTTACAGGAACATAATAGTAAAACTAGATTTTGTACAAGAGTTTAGCCAGGTGATGTAGAGTTATGACCGCGGTCAATAACATGTAGGGAGGGGGGCCCCCCTCCCCCCCCGTCCCTGGCTCTCTTGATGAATGAACTCTTTGTGGTGTGATGAAGGCCCCGGGGGAGGAGGGGGGACTCCCTTACTGGGACTTCCTTTTACGGAGGAGTAAAGGGAGGGGAGAGGAGGGTGAGGAGGAGGGAGGGGAGGTGAGGAGGAGGGAGAGGTGGAGGAGGCAGAGCTGGGCGAGACAGAGGGACAGGTACAGAGCAGGACGAGGAAGGATTATGAACACCAGAGAAATCTCAGGTAGCGATGGAAGCAGGAGGGGGAGGTGAGGGTATTGTAACACTAGCCCCCCATCTTCTACAGGAGGGACAGGGTGTGGGGTTCCCTTTGTTAGGTTAGGAAGTAAGGGGGAGAGGAGAGAGTGCCCAGGTACTGCTGAGAGGGAGAGATGGTAATGTGTGTGTGTGTGTGTGTGTGTGTGTGTGTGTGTGTGTGTGTGTGTGTGTGTGTGTGTCTGTGTGTGTGTGTTCATACCACATCATTTTCACTGTGAAAATAAAGCATCACTTTCACTCTTGGCTCATGATGTCATCGTCCCTGTCACCACAAGCCCCTTCACCTTCACAACCCCACCTTCACAAGCTCACCTTCACAACCTCACTTTCATAACCTTACCTTCATAACCTCACCTTCATAACCTCACCTTCACAACATGGACGAATCACATCCAACACAGATTTCACAATGGGTGTATGTGAGAGGCATGTGAGAGAAGGGTGTGTGAGAGGTGTATGTGAGAGGCATGTGAGAGAAGGGTGTGTGAGTAGATGCTGTTGGAGGATCTGTTAACAGAGCCCCATAACAGAGCGTCACCTACGTCACCAGTTGTCTAACAGAAGACATCTCAACAGAAACAGAAAAAAATAAAACCTAATTCAGAGAGACTTTTGCCCATAATTCTGTCGCTACAAATAAATGTTAAGAGATTAACATTATTAACACAATACAGTAGGATTCAGAGGAGAATCCTTGTTATGTGTCACGTATTTTCGAGTGGATATCAAACACAACATTGATTATCCTTGCCTTAGGATTAATATATTAATCACCACTGTCTGTGGATCAATAAATGGCGTCTAATCCTCATTTTTTCCGTACTGGTTTTGTAAGATTAGCCTAACTTTTTTTTTTATTAGCTAGTCAAGAAATTCTGTGGACTAAATGAATGAGGACAGTGCTCTGTGAGGGAGCAGAGGAAAAGAAGCCTTAAATGTATATGATGGAAGGGGTGGGACGTCTGCTGGTGATGTATGATGGAACAGGATCACGCGAAGGGAAAATGGGAAAGCTGAGTTGGTTACTGGTCGTGTTAGGAGGGTAGTGGGACGAGGTGGGTGGTGGTAGCCTGTGGGAGATGGGCGTTTAGGTGAGGTGGTCTCTATAGGGAGGTACTCAGTACGGGAGGTGTTCCTTCTGGTGAGATGGTACAATATCAGGGAGGTGGTCTTATTAAAGAAGTGGTCTCTTTTTTTGGAAAATGGTCATTATAGTCAGGTGTTGGTAATTGGTAAGTTGGGGAGGGGGGGGTGATGGGTTTCAAGGAGATGGCTCATTCAGGACAACAGTCTTAATGAAGAAGCGGTCGTTAGGTAGGGAGGGTCATCGTAGAGGATATGGTCTTTGTAAGGAAGTGGTGGTCTTCTCTTTGAGTTGGTCGTTTGAGAGAGGTGGTCTGGCTGGAGGGGAGGAACAATATAAGATAGCCAGAGTCTGGCACTTACCATCAGGTGGATTACTTGTGCCTACATGGAGGGCAGTCTGGCGAGACCAAGCTGATGGAGCGAGTGAGGGAAGTGATGGGCGGGAATTAGGTAGATGGAGCTGGATGGGGTAGCGATTGGAATGGAGAAGGGTTGATGGAGGATAGTAGGAGATAGTAGACAATGCTGTATGTTCCCCGACGATGGTTGAATTAAACAAAGGGATGGAGAGAAAGAGAGGGATGGAGAGAGAGAGAGAGAGAGAAAGAGAGAGAGAGAGAGAGAGAGAGAGAGAGAGACAGAGAGAGAGAGAGAGAGAGAGAGAGAGAGAGAGAGAGAGAGAGAGAGAGAGAGAGAGAGAGAGAGAGAGAGATGCTTCAGGGAGAAGCTACAGGGAGAGGAAAGGAGGAGAGATGGAAGGGTGTTTGAAGGCTTGTTGGAGGAAGGAGGCTTTGGAGGATTCTTGGAGGGAGAGGGAGGTCGGGGGAGGGTTTGGAAGCTTGTTGAAGCGAAGAGAGAAGACCAAGGAGGGTTGGTGCTGTTGTTGGAGGGATGTAAGGGGGGCAATGTTGATAAACAACTTTGGCTGCGCAAATGACAACAAGAATCAATGATCAGCAATTAGAATAAATCACAATATCATTTAACTAATTATCAGTATTCAATACTTATTATCACAAATACCTTCCCCATGAACAGCACAAATTACAAGGGTCATTAAGCAACTAATTATTGTATTAATGACTAGAATAAATTAAATGATGTCAGACATGTATCCAAAATTCATTTTCTTTTGTGAATTGTCGGTGACAAGCAATACTAATCATCAGATAAGCTTTACATTGTAAAATGTGAATTTCTACAGTAAATGAAGAGTTAGATTTGCATATTAGGCCCGATATGATTATGGAAGAAAAAAAAATGGCTTCAGTCTATCATAGTTAAACATTTAAAAACAGTTGGTGTATTTTCATATCTAGAAGCGGATCTCATACATTTCATCTATTTAGCTTCGATATAATGAGACTTCACTGATCAACAGTGTTAGCCTATTTTGGCACGACTTCTCGACCCTTGAGCACGACAGTACGACCTCTAGCACCATGGTACGACCATTTGATATGATGACCTGGCCTTTCTCTGTTCAAAGACCGAATCATCACACTCCAGGGTCGTACCGTCATGTTCAAGGGTCGTATCGTCGTACTGAATGGTCGTGCTAGGGTCGTACCATCATGCTCATAAGATGCAGACAAACATTTCATCAAGAAAGTAGCATTTTCATAAGAAATTGAATAAACAATTACATAAAAACATATCTAAAGATAATACTGCAGATATCTATTGGTATATATTTCCCACTATCTTTTTTTCCAGTTTACTTCAGGTTATAGAAGGTCACGCCCCCCCTCTGACGTATCCCACCCTGGGGACCACGCCCATTTCTCCAATAAGACTTACGGCCCACCACGCCCACGACTGCCTCACTACGCCCACCTCGCGTGAAGAAAGAGGGAAAGAATTTGGCCTCTATCTTCTCTTAGGGTGATAACTCATGGCCTCTTGCCTCCAGTTTCACCCTAGGGGACCTCATATTATCCTTGAGTGAAGGGAGAATACGTGGGTAGCATTATTATGTTTCTCCTCATGGGCAGGTAAAAGTGAAATCACCTTACGTAAGCTTCATCCATTCGGCTTTAAGTGCTTTCTTAGACCCATTCAGGGGGAGTACAGAGTTATGTAAGATTCCCAGCACTCAGGTCAAAGAGAAAAAACAAACAAATAAATTTTTGCTTATCTAATGTTTTCAACCAACTTGCTGACGTGTTTAGTGTTTGTCCAGAGCCAACAGAATGTGTCCATCATCTGGGAGACGTACCGATGCTCCGAGCTGTTGTGAGAGGTTTATGAGGATCCTACACTAAGTATTATGAGGATGAGAAACAGAGCGTCCTACATCTGCCACTCTCGTCCAGCGAAATACAGGGGACCACAGTGGTACTGCAGGCCAGAGGAGTGTGGATCACGTGGACCAAGGACCTCTCTTAGGAATGTGGATCACGTGGACCAAGGACCTCTCTTAGGAATGTGGATCACGTGGACCAAGGACCTCTCTTAGGAATGTGGATCACGTGGACCAAGGACCTCTCTTAGGAATGTGGATCATGTGGACCAAGGACCTCTCTTAGGAATGTGGATCATGTGGACCAAGGACCTCTCTTAGGAATGTGGATCACGTGGACCAAGGACCTCTCTTAGGAATGTGGATCATGTGGACCAAGGACCTCTCTTAGGAATGTGGATCATGTGGACCAAGGACCTCTCTTAGGAATGTGGATCATGTGGACCAAGGACCTCTCTTAGGAATGTGGATCATGTGGACCAGAGAATACCCTCAGGAATGTGGAATGAAATGTTCTTAACATCCTTAAAACCCTTAGTTCCTGGCTTACCGAATCATCGTAAGGCGTGAGAGCAGGCAGGTTTCGACCTCAGCAAAAGGAATGAGACGAGATTGTTGTCAGTTTTGATGTTTCCATCTGTCTGGATAAGCTTTATCTCCGTGACACAACTGGCGCCTCTCAACCTTCTCTTGAACTGTGTCATCAACTGATGAAATCAACCTTAGAAAATGTGAGGCGGGAAGGAGTGGAAAATTTTTTACGAAAACCCATACATTTTTCATGCATCTTAAGTTGTATGTATCTGACTTGATTATATGACACGAAATTTATAATCTGAACATAAGTGAGGGTGTGCGAGAGCAATGTGTGAAAGGGTTGTGTGAGAGATGTGTGAGAAAGGAATTTATAGGAGGGTTCTGTGGGAGGGATGTATGAGCGGGTTCGTGAGAGAAGGGTGTGTGAGAGGTGCTTGTGAGAGGCATGTGAGGGAAGGGTGTGTGAGAGGTGCATGTGAGAGGCATGTGAGAGAAGGGTGTGTGAGAGGTGCATGTGAGAGGCATGTGAGAGAAGGGTGTGTGAGAGGTGTATGTGAGAGGCATGTGAGAGAAGGGTGTGTGAGAGGTGTATGTGAGAGGCTTGTGAGAGAAGGGTGTGTGAGAAGATGCTGTTGGAGGATCTGTTAACAGACCCCACAACAGAGCGTCGCCTACGTCACCAGTTGTCTAACAGAAGACATCTCAACAGAAACAGAAAAAAATAAAACCTAATTCAACAGAAGAAAAGGAGAAAGTAAAACACCAATAAAACACAAGACACGTCGCGTTAATGTCATTAAACCAATAAAAACCGGAGAACAAACCAGAATTTAAACCAGTTGGACGTTGTCAGAAGTTGAGAAAATTGAACTATTTCTCCCAAACTGATGCTGTCTGACGTGTAAAAATGACTCCATGTTAGTAGTGACTGAACCTACTGACCTGAGGGTAGTGACTGAACCTACTGACCTGAGGGTAGTGACTGAACCTACTGACCTGAGGGTAGTGACTGAACCTACTGACCTGAGGGTAGTGACTGAACCTACTGACCTGAGGGTAGTGACTGAACCTACTGACCGGAGGGGTAGTGACTGAACCTACTGACTTGAGGGTAGTGACTGAACCTACTGACCGGAGGGGTAGTGACTGAACCTACTGACCTGAGGGTAGTGACTGAACCTACTGACCTGAGGGTAGTGACTGAACCTACTGACCTGAGGGTAGTGACTGAACCTACTGACCTGAGGGTAGTGACTGAACCTACTGACCTGAGGGTAGTGACTGAACCTACTGACCTGAGGGCAGTGACTGAACCTACTGACCTGAGGGTAGTGACTGAACCTACTGACCTGAGGGTAGTGACTGAACCTACTGACTTGAGGGTAGTAACTGAACCTACTGACCGGAGGGGTAGTGACTGAACCTACTGACCTGAGGGTAGTGACTGAACCTACTGACCTGAGGGTAGTGACTGAACCTACTGACCTGAGGGTAGTGACTGAACCTACTGACCTGAGGGTAGTGACTGAACCTACTGACCTGAGGGTAGTGACTGAACCTACTGACCTGAGGGTAGTGACTGAACCTACTGACCTGAGGGTAGTGACTGAACCTACTGACCTGAGGGTAGTGACTGAACCTACTGACCTGAGGGTAGTGACTGAACCTACTGACCTGAGGGTAGTGACTGAACCTACTGACCTGAGGGTAGTGACTGAACCTACTGACCGGAGGGGTAGTGACTGAACCTACTGACTTGAGGGTAGTGACTGAACCTACTGACCGGAGGGGTAGTGACTGAACCTACTGACCTGAGGGGTAGTGACTGAACCTACTGACCTGAGGGTAGTGACTGAACCTACTGACCTGAGGGTAGTGACTGAACCTACTGACCTGAGGGTAGTGACTGAACCTACTGACCTGAGGGTAGTGACTGAACCTACTGACCTGAGGGTAGTGACTGAACCTACTGACCTGAGGGTAGTGACTGAACCTACTGACCTGAGGGTAGTGACTGAACCTACTGACCTGAGGGTAGTGACTGAACCTACTTTACGTCTTTAGCTAATCTTCATTTGACATCTGTTAAAGAAAACTCTTGATCAAAAAAGTTAATGATTGATGAAGGTATTCGATCCAGTTGTTACCCGATGCATTTTGTAATGTTTTTGATGAGGATTTTGTACATTTATAGTGAACACGGTGTGGTGCATCTCTCTCTCTCTCTCTCTCTCTCTCTCTCTCTCTCTCTCTCTCTCTCTCTCTCTCTCTCTCTCTCTCAGTGCCTGGGTTACCACTGTTATGCGCAGCTGACGCATGTCTGACATGTCCCAACACATTTCCACCAGTGTGGTTGGTGTTGCTGACGGCTGACACCAGGCTGACGCTGGCTTATCAACTGACTAAAAAGCTGGAGTTGTAATTCCTTGTTCGTCACAACACAACGTTAGTTTCCTCTACACTTCGTTCAAACGGGCAAAGCCGATCAATCTCTCTCTCTCTCTCTCTCTCTCTCTCTCTCTCTCTCTCTCTCTCTCTCTCTCTCTCTCTCTCTCTCTCCTGTTATCACTCATCTGTTGTTCTCAAGTCCACATTCAGACAAAGAGATATAGGAACAACGCTGTGAAGACAGAGTGATATATGATATATGATATACTGATATATAATATATATGATATATGATATATTGATGTATAACAAGGAAATATTAAGGACAGAGAGAGTAATATATGATATATGATGCACTGATGTATAACAAGGAAATATTAAGGACAGAGAGAGTAATATATGATATATGATGCACTGATGTATAACAAGGAAATATTAAGGACAGAGAGAGTAATATATGATATATGATGCACTGATGTATAACAAGGAAATATTAAGGACAGAGAGAGTAATATATGATATATGATGCACTGATGTATAACAAGGAAATATTAAAGGAAAAGGTTGATGGAGTTCCCAGCTTCAAGCTTTGAATAAATGAACAGTTGTCGGATTGAGGACTTGGTTGTGTGGTTGTATAAATCTTGCTCATGACGTGGTGGTGGTGGTGGGGGAGGGAGGCCATCAGGAGAGAGAGAGAAATGGGGGGGATGATATGTACGGGGTCACATATATACACGACTGTATATGCGAACAGACTACATGTGTACTGACACACACGCATACACACACATACACATACACACACACACACACACACACACACACACACACACACACATATATATATATATATATATATATATATATATATATATATATATATATATATATATATATATATATTTATATTTATGGCACCATCAAAATATGTAGTATTTTGTTAGAACAAGCATCAAACAATTCTAACATTTACAACAAAACATGTAAATAGTTCTTGTAAAAGAGAATGGTAACGAATACAAAACAGACCCGACACATACTGAAATAAAAAAGGAAGAAAGATTTACCACTTCAGCGGGAAAGGGTTGGAGAGAACATGAGATATTGAAACACTAGCAAGGTGAGGACTGAACCGGTCCGATACGCGTCCCCTGTAATCCCTAGGTCAACAGTGAAGGACAGAGTTCGTGACCCGGGGACTGTGCTGGGGACTGCCTACCTCTCGCCTGACACGGTCACCAAATATACGATAGAGAAAATTATGAGGAAACTGAACCATTTGACTGACTGGTGTACAGTGATATCGTATGGCGAACACGTCGGGGCAAAAATGAAACGGTTCGGATCACTTGGCGAAACTTAATGAATCATTTGCGTTGAACGAGGAAACAGGACAAGGGTCAGGCATCGGAGAGTCTGTTTATTGAAAGTCGAAGTCCCAGGGTCGATACTCAGGTGGCTGGCAGCACACGAACTCCCGGCAGGAGTGGCAGACCTGGACCTGCAGCAGCTCATTCTATTCGTTCGAACACAATGAACAAGAATGAGATGGGTCGACCAGTGTTCCAGAAAAATGAAGCACTTGTGTTTCGTACATTTCACGACTATTTGTCAACATTTTCTTTTCATGATTCAAGTATTTTCTTAACTTTTACGTCATCACAGTTGTTATACGTTAATCATCTGGAAAAATGGTATCTAACCCAAGAATCTTTGTGATGTTTGAGAATATGTTTTTTTAATGATTTCGACTGAAGTTGCGCATCCTCGACTGTGAACCTGTTGCCAACCCTAACTCACACGTAATTTACTTAGCCACACTTATAATTAATGATAATTACATTAGCTTTGTTTTAATGATAATAAAACATCTACTGTATATATATACACTTTGGTTTACTAACAAAATTTTCTCTATTAAAGAGACAGAAACATACAATGAGGATATTGTTCTTGAAATGACAATTAAGGTCATTAACGAAAGCAAACAGCATATTTCTTGTATGTGTGTGTGTGTGTGTGTGTGTGTGTGTGTGTGTGTGTGTGTGTGTGTGTGTGTGTAAGAATCTCCAATGTGGGTTAGAAATTTTACTTTTGAATCCTCACTGAATTCACTTTCATAATTCACATTACATTTATGATGTTATCATCTCAACAACAAATCAATATAAAAAGTTAAAAACAAAATACCTAAACTTGAGTAAGAATATACAGTAGATACTTTCTTGTATGAATCCTTGAATATTTATATGAATCTTTGCATCTTTATATGAATCAGTAATTCTTCATATGAATCATTGAATCTTTATATGAATCCTTGAATCTTTATATGACTCAGTGAATCTTTATATGAATCAGTAAATCTTTGTATGAATCATTGAATCTTTATATGAATCCTTTAATCATTTGACCAACTGATCCGGAAGATCATCACTTGAAATCAAATTAGGTCACTTTAATTGCCCAATTAATTCGGAATAATGGCCAGTAGACAATCAGTGAGGTTTAAAATAGACCAGCCAGAACTATCTATGTGATGGTTTATATGTAGTGTTGTGACCATTCAATATATGTATCGAATGAGAAAAGAAAATGAGAACAATTGTCCTGTTTTCATGACCCGAACACATATCTGATTCAGTCATCTCTCTCATTCATGCAACTACATCTCGCTCACTCATGCAACATCTCTCTCATTCATGCAACTACATCTCGCTCACTCATGCAACATCTCTCTCACCGACCCATTTACATCTTTCACACTCACCCATCTCTCTCACCGACCCATTCACATCTCTCACTCACTCATTTCTGTCACCGACCCATTCACATTTCTCTCACTCACCCATCTCTCTCACCGACCCATTCACATCTCTCACTCACTCATTTATGTCACCGACCCATTCACATTTCTCTCACTCACCCATCTCTCTCACCGACCCATTCACATCTCTCTCACTCACCCATCTCTCTCACCGACCCATTCACATCTCTCTCACTCACCCATCTCTCTCACCGACCCATTCACATCTCTCTCACTCACCCATCTCTCTCACCGACCCATTCACATCTCTCTCACTCACCCATCACTCTCACTGACCCATTCACATCTCTCTCAGTCACCCATCTCTCTCACCGACCCATTCACATCTCTCTCACCGACCCATTCACATCTCTCTCACTCACCCATCTCTCTCACCGACCCATTCACATCTCTCTCACTCACCCATCACTCTCACTGACCCATTCACATCTCTCTCAGTCACCCATCTCTCTCACTGACCCATCACTCTCACTGACCCATTCACATCTCTCTCACTCACCCATTACTCTCACTGACCCATTCACATCTCTCTCACTCACCCATCGCTAAAACACATCTGTAGTCCTCAGCAAATGCAGCACTCGTCTCTCACTCTGTAATCGCTTGAACCCTGCGTCTGTATTTCTCACTATTTTCGGGGAATTCCACCTATGTTTCCCATCGCAGCCATTTTGTGAGCATACCTCATTGCACCGTCGTTGTGTCTCATGTCTTTACCTCAGCGTGACGTTGATCTATCTTAACTGTATTTCCCACCGTACCGTCCACGTAGATGATTTGCATATCTCATCTTATCTTGGTGTCATTCATCTACATTCCTTATCTGACCGTCTGTGTCTCAGCCACATAGCCATGAATGGAACTTGCAGTATTTCTTTCCTTGATACATTTACATATGTGTATGAAGGCGACATAGGAAAATATATGTGTAACGTATATATATGTATAACGTATATATATATATATATATATATTTATATATATATATATATATATATATATATATATATATATATATATATATATATATATATATATATATATACACACAAGATGAATATATAGCATTTTATTGTCTTAGATACTGATCAATTTTCAACTCACACACTCATGAACATATCTTTTTAGTGCAATCTTGCAATCTCTCTCTCTCTCTCTCTCTCTCTCTCTCTCTCTCTCTCTCTCTCTCTCTCTCTCTCTCTCTCTCATCCTATTTTCTCCACATTTTTCTTCTGGTATGTATTCTCAAACTTCCCTGGTCTGTAGCCATCTTGTTCCTTCTCATTCACATTCCCGCCAAACTTTCCTCTGCTCCTCCAGGTACACTTCACCCACGCCCTTCCCTCTACACTCACCCATCACTGACGGACCCGTCCTCCTGCAGGATACGTTCATATGATCACAGGGTTCGAGTCAGAGATATACGGCATCATACAAGGATCGTACCGTCGTGCTCAAGGGTCGTACCGTGGTGTTCAAGGTTCGTACCGTCGTGTTCAAGGGTCGTACCGTCGTGCTTAGTGGTCGTGCTGCTGTGTTCAAGAGATGAGAGCTGTAAGTTTACAGCGCCGGTGTTTACGGTTTCTTTATTCCAACAAATGTGTCAACATCTTCACAGATTTTAGATTTGTAAAAATGAATTTGCTGTTAAGATGAAATTCAATAATTAATTCACATATTTTTACCGTAAAAAGTCACTCTTTTTGTCTGTGCGTCCGTCTGTTCTCTGTGGACAGGTCGTAAAAGTTGCAAGACGCACGATGACTAACCCCCCTTTCCACCCCCTCATACGCAGATGCCAATCCAATCGTTCATCCATTCCATAGCAGGACAGATACTGATGGCTGCTGTGGCGATATATATTCGGGGAAATATCTTGATGTGGATCAGGAAGGCTGTGCCGGCTATATGGAAAGGGATGGTGGCGGGGTGAGTGCTCGTAACTACTGAACATGCCATCAGCCGTTCAGGGTTTCGTGGCCAGGGAGGAAGGAAGTGGTATTGGTGGTGGTATGGGAGAGTGTGGTGGACAGGGAGGGAGGTTGTGATAGCTTATTGCAGGATCAACCAGAAGAGGGCTCAGAGGGCCAGAATCTAATAGTGCTAACTAAAAATGCCATACTGGTTATCGTCCTCAGAAAGAAATCAAAGCTCAAACGTCACTGGTTCTTAATCAGCGTGAATAAGAACTCATACACCATTGGTCCCTGGCAAGTGAGATATGCCAGCTCCCTTGCTATTGGTCCTCGGCCACGTGACGTCACTAATGTAAACAAAGAATTCCCATGTTTTTGTATTACATGAAGTTTCGCGCCCGCTTTTGTCGGCGTCTCATAATATGAGTTCCTCATTCATTTTCCCTCACAAAGGGCCACGCCCTCAGGTGATGAGGGGCTCACTCACTGATTCAGAGGCAACAATGAGGTGTGTTGGCGTGTGTGACGTAAGGCGGGCTGATGAGTAAAGGCCTTTTCAGCCGCGGAGTAATATGGTTAGAGGCCGTAGGATGTCGGTCGGTCCTGGCCAGCTACCTAGTACGCTCGGCATGGCATCAAGACGCGTAGTTTGTGGGAAAAGATTTTGTATTTTTGATCTTATATCCGCATGATGATCTGGAGTTCTATATACCTAGGTTATTGCGGGTCATAAACCCTCATAGATCAGTCATGTGACACAGGACGTCACGTAAGAATGCAAGGACATCCAGCCCTCTCAGAAACAGAACATGAGGTCCTTTACGAATTCAAAAATCATATTAAAAAAACGCATAAAAGTATATATATATATATATATATATATATATATATATATATATATATATATATATATATATATATATATATATATATATAATTAAAATTTCTATCTAGGTCATAGATGAATCATAAGTAACAGAGCAAGTGATGAACACTGTCGGTTCCTTTAATCACAGTCTATCATCTCTTTAAGTTATCGATCCCTCGATGGTTCCTGGTTATAAAAGCTAAAGGAACGTCCATAAACACCGTCGTTTTTAGCGCCTGTGACGTAGCTATTACCAGCTGTGGAGGAGGAGAAAAGATATGACTGTCGCTCTTCCTGGTGGTCGACCCCAGGTCACTAGGGGCTATGACCTACTAATAACAACTGGGGCATAATAACGAGGTTAGATAAGGTTATTAAGAATATGATTAACAGTATCTGCAGTAATTAAGGCGTTATCATTGCCATCAATAACCACAACTTTCTTTGATATGTTGGGATAAATACGTCTTTACTGTCTTAATGTTTTAGATTTTTCTTTAGTAGATCCAGGAAGAAAACGATCATATTGATAAAACTTAAACCTCTTAAACCACGGAAAGACTCAGTAAACCAAAAGAATAACTGGTAAACCAAGGGAAAAGACCTAATAAACCAAGGGAATATCTAACAAACCAAGGGAAACGACCTAGTAAACCAAAGGAATATCTAACAAACCAAGTAAACCAAGAAAGATCTAGTAAATCAGGTGAAGATCTGGTAAACCATAGGATGATAATGTAAACCAAGGGAAAACTAGTAAGCTAAGAGAATATTCAGTAAACCAAGGGAAGATCTGGTAAACTAAGGGAAAATGTAGAAAATCAGGGAAGAAATATGTAACAGAATGAATTTGTTTATTTTTGATCAAATGTGAGTAAGTTCTATTTGGCAACAGTATCAACAAACAGATAACAAGACTGTTAACAGATTATATAACAGAGTGAAGGTTATGTATGAACAGGTTATGTATGAACAGGTTGTGTATGAACAGGTTGTGTATGAACAGGTTGTGTATGAACAGGTTATGTATGAACAGGTTGTGTATGTATGAATTGTGTATGTATAACATGAAGTATTCGTGTGTATGATATATGAGTTGTAAGATGTGGTTCATGTTCTCTGTGTTGACCAACTTTTGATATGAGTTTTATTAAAAATCTAATGACTTAATTGCTCGGTCAGATATGAGGAGAAATGAGCGAACTGAATGATCGAATACACGATATTAACGTACATCAAAAATCGTAAATGGAAAAAAATAGAAAAGAAAAAAATCGCAGGTGTCAAAAAACGAAACGTGGTTGTGAACTTGTGAGTTTTGAGCAGGAATGGGACCATTTATAGCGCAGGTATGACGTCACGAACAACAATCACCCTTACAGTTAGTGTATGGGAGACGATGCGGCGATACAGTGTGTCAGCCTGTAGCGCCCCCCCCCCCCCAGCAATTTAATTATCGGCTAGTGTTGTATCGGCTGAGAGTATGTATCGGGGGGAGTGTGTATCGGCTGAGTGGACGTATCGGGGGGAGTGTGTATCGGCTGAGTGGACGTATCGGGGGGAGTGTTGTATCGGCTGAGAGTACGTATCGGCTAGTGTTGTATCGGCTGAGGGGACGTATCGGGGCTAGTGTTGTATCGGCTGAGTGGACGTATCGGGGGGTGTTGTATCGGCTGAGGGGACGTATCGGGGGGAGTGTTGTATCGGCTGAGTGGACGTATCGGGGGTGTTGTATCGGCTGAGGGGACGTATCGGGGGGAGTGTTGTATCGGCTGAGTGGACGTATCGGGGGGAGTGTTGTATCGGCGAGTCTTGTGACGACTGAAAGGAAGTATCAGAGTGTTGTATCGGCTGAGAGTATGTATCGGAGAGTGTTGTATCGGCTGAGTGGACGTATCGGAGAGAGTGTTGTATCGGCTGAGGGGACGTATCGGGGGGAGTGTTGTATCGGCTGAGGGGACGTATCGGGGGGAGTGTTGTATCGGCGAGTCTTGTGACGACTGAAAGGAAGTATCAGAGTGTTGTATCGGCTGAGAGTATGTATCGGAGAGTGTTGTATCGGCTGAGTGGACGTATCGGGGAGAGTGTTGTATCGGCTGAGGGAACGTAATCCGCATTGACGAGTTAAAGGGAACCGAACCCTCCCTCCCTCCCTCCCTCCCTCCCTCCCTCCCTCTCTCCCTCCCTCTCCCTCCCTCCCTCCTTCCCTCCCTCTCTCCCTCCCTCTCCCTCCCTCTCTCTCTCCCTCCCTCCCTCCCTCCCTCCCTCCCTCCCTCTCTCCCTCCCTCTCTCCCTCCCTCCATCTACTGGCGTATGTTTGGTGCACAAATCCTTCTGTCCTACCACGCATTTTCTTTTCAAGTGACGTCATCAGGCGGGTTGTCCACAACCAATTGCTTTACGTGATGAATGAGCTGATTGGAGGATAAGAAATGCCAGCAGTTAGTATACACAGAGGGAGGATAAACCCACACACCAGGCATGATGTACCTGGTCGTTGTTACCTAAGATAGAAAACGGGAGGACAGAAACAGATGAACACAATGTGATCATTATACTACAACAATAGACGTGTAACATAATGAGATTACATCACTGTGTAAAAGTAGTCTCAGTAAAATCTGTAAGATAGTTTTTAAGAATAATCTAAATACAATTGTTACAGATAAACTATGTATTCGTGACATAGATTCAGAGATGAACAGAACCAAACATTTGGCATTCAAAATATCACGAGGTTTAGCGTCATGCCTGATGTAAGGTCAGGACGAACCATCGAAACAATTAAAGGTTTACTTGACGACTTTAACGACCCTGACACGGAGGAGCCTCTGGCCCACAGACCCAGCTCACCTGGACGACGGTCAACACAGGTGATGATATGTTCAGCCACAGGTCAGGAGGAAGAACATGAAAACGAAGATGTGATCATCACTTTCAGTCATTAGAATGACCAGGATGTCATGATCAAGTCTTATCATTTTCTCTGGTGAGGTAGAGTGATGTACCCTCAAGAAGAGCGACAGGGCCTGCCTGTGTACCGTGTGACACGGGCCAGCAGGACCCACCCGTGTACCGTGTGGCCCGGGCCAGCAGAACCCGCCCGTGTACCGTGCGACCCGGGCCAGCAGGACCCACCCATGTACCGTGCGACCCGGGCCAGCAGGACCCGCCCGTGTACCGTGCGACCCGGGCCAGCAGGACCCGCCCGGGTGCCGTGTGACCGAGGCCAGCAGACCCACCCGTGTACCATGTAACACGGGCCAGTAGCCCGCAAGTCTTCACTGTTACTTCAGGGAAACATTTCTTGTCTTTCTGCCGTGGCAAAGTTTGCGAGTCGTGAGAGTACGGAGGAGGGAGTGAGAGTACGGAGGAGGGAGTGAGAGGAGGAGGTGAGGATAGGAAGTGAGAGAGAGGGAGGGAGAGTAGAGTGGCGGTTGTCGTGCCCTGGAGCTGTGAGTCTTGCTTAGTGGTTCAGTTTGTGAGGTAAGGGGCTTTTGTGCGTGTGAGAGAGAGAGAGAGAGAGAGAGAGAGAGAGAGAGAGAGAGAGAGAGAGAGAGAGAGAGAGAGAGAGAGAGAGAGAGAGAGAGAGAGAGAGAGAGAGAGAGAAATGCAAACAACATACACTTGGGTCTACACCAGCGCTACACACACCTACACCCCCACCAACACCGCACACACACACACACACAAGCACACACACACACACACACACACACACACATACACACACACACACACACACACACACACACACACAAGATGAATCAAATATCAATAATTTCATATATTGGTACGACCAGCATATCATGCAGTATTTGAGTGACTTCAAAAAAGAAATGATGATAATATTTGTGATAAGATAAGGTTAAAGATGTCAGTATCTTGTCTATTAGAAGACAGAATGAAAATTTTTGTTTTATTATTTTCTAATTAAGTCTCTGATGCATATGCAAAATGTTTACAACTTTCCCTACATCATACATTTTATCTATGTAGAATATTTCTCTTGTTACGAGGGAATGAGATGGTGTGTGTGTGTGTGTGTGTGTGTGTGTGTGTGTGTGTGTGTGTGTGTGTGTGTGTGTGTGTAACCACGTTCATTCATTACAGTTATATTTAAGTCATCGACTCATTGTAACAAAAACAAATCATGCAATCAAACATGAATTTTTGGGAGAAATGTTTGACTTTCGTGATTTCTGTATGTTCGGAATGAAACAGTTCAGCCTAAATAAAACTCTGAGTGCGTCACAGAAAACGGTGGTGTGGACATTCCCTGTGTTCACATAACTCACTTCATTAATAGCCTTCTAACGGTGATTAGATGGTTAATGGTAGATAAGGTAAGATAAAAGGAAACTTGGGAAGCCATAATTGAGGAAACCTACCGGAAAAAGTTTGTTATATATATAATTATGAATACAGAGGTGCGGGGGTCAGGGCACCCGAGAGCTGGCTGCTTGTGTGCCCCCCACCACCACCAGCTAGACCACGCAGTACTGGGCAAGCTGCTGCCTCACATGATAACCATGTGGCCGTTGGCAACTCAAGGGTGGGCCATTTTGATAACTGTTTCTTTCCCGACCCCTCGAAGCATTGGAACTCTCTACCCAATACCTGTGACCTGTCACTTTTGAATGGCAGGTTTTTCACTTCCTTCAAAATTCGTCAATATTTTTCCCCTCGTCTCATCTTTTTCCCTTTCGTAATCCTCTCAATATGTCAATTAATTGATGTGGACTTTAGTTCGGGATTGGAACCTCTAACGAGGAAGAATAGGGAAAAGAATAGAATATTTTTCTATGATACTAACCTAAATGTTACTGGCTCTCGTTTTCTAGCTCCATAGAGAACGTGAAATATCAAATATTTTCTGAGAACTAGATGTTTTAGCGGATACACTATCATATTCTACAGCAAAATATCAAGTTCTTACATTCATTTCAATATGTGGTGGGTCTAACAAGAAGCTAAAGTGATCATATCACATAGTTTGAAAAGTATTCGTAAATATCACAAAGGAGAAAGTTGAATCTCCATCCACGAAGCGAGGAACATCTGTCTGAAAATGAGAACATTAAGCGAAATTCAGACAAAGTAGGTCTTATGAGAGTCCATTTATGTCCTGATTAATGGTGATAAGATTTTCCTGGAGGGAGGGATGGCCCAAGACATCATAGGGAGGGGAATGGAGGGAATGTGATGTGGAGTGGATGAAGGAGAGAATGGAGGAACGGGCCTGGGAAGGGAGTTCAGTGAGGGTAATTGACGCCTCAATGGTAACAAGGAAATCCACTCTCCCTGCCACTCTCCTGTATTGCTCTCCCTTCCTGTATGGTTCTCACCCTTTGTTTAGTTCTGTCGTCTCCTGTATAGCTTCCAGCTGCCTCCCTCCTCGCCTGCTGAAGCTCCCACTAGTTGCTATAGCCATCCCCACCTTCCTTCTTCTATAATAATCCCTCGGCTTTTTATAGCCATCAACCACCTCTTTATAGCTTTCAGCCACGCATAACTGTCAGCTACCCATTTATAGCTTTCCTTTCCTGCAAGTCTCTCTCTCTCTCTCTCTCTCTCTCTCTCTCTCTCTCTCTCTCTCTCTCTCTCTCTCTCTCTCTCTATCTCTCTCTAACATGGTAACGATACAAAAGAAAGCAAAGCTTTAGAAAATTACAGCAGTGATATAGGAATTACAGCAGTGATATAGGAATTACAGCAGTGATATAGGAATTTTGTTCTACGCGCTACGCGCGCGCGCGCGCGCGTGCGTGTGTGTGTGTGTGTGTGTGTGTGTGTGTGTGTGTGTGTGTGTGTGTGTGTGTGTGTGTGTTAGACAAAATGTCTTCATGGCCTTTTAACTGGAAAAGACCGTTTACTCCATTATTAAATCCAATTATACACATGGTAATGAAGTAACAATTATAGCAATTACAGAGCAAGAGTTTTGATAGAAAACATACAGTTTGACAACTGCTGAATGTGGCCACTGTAACGAAGAATTTATCAACATTTACTGTGGTAGATACAACCATGTGTTCTGTTGTGCGCTGGTTGTGTTGTGTGGTGGGTGTTGTGTGGAGATCACCTGGCCACAACGGCTGGTTGTGGTGGCCGTGGTGGCTCTGTGTTGTCATAGGCTACTAGCAAACCTTACCCTCTACTGGAACTGTTGGCAGAGACTCTTATGAAACTGTGGGTGAAAGTAATGTTGGCACTGTTCCTCCGAACTGTTGGCAGACTCATGAAGTTGAAGGTTGTTTCACGAATCTCTGAGCAGAGAAAAGTGAAACTCTGGTCAGGTATATATGAAACTGTGACAGATTATCATGAAACTGTTAATGGACGTGTTGGCAAGGGTTAATGAAAGTGTTGGCAGATGTTAATGAAAGTGTTGGAAGATGTTAATGAAAGTGTTGGCAGAGGTTAATGAACCTGTTGGCAGGGGTTAATGAAAGTGTTGGCAGATGTTAATGAAAGTGTTAGCAGAAGTTAATGAATCCTGTTGAAACAGAATCATCTCCACAAACTGTGTTGAAAATGTCTTGCAAACTGTGAGTAACAGACACTTGAAGCAGCTGTCGTCTTGAAAAACCTTGATTTACAACATTTATGGAATAGTTTGATGTGCTTTTGTGCAAAGAAGTTAATTACCAAGACTTTAATGACGGATAGAAATTTCCATAAGAAGATGAAAGCCGGCAAGGCAGCAGGTTTGGATGGTATTGCAGTGGAATTTATTAAAAAAGGGGGTGACTGTATTGTTGACTGGTTGGTAAGGTTATTTAATGTATGTATGACTCATGGTGAGGTGCCTGAGGATTGGCGGAATGCGTGCATAGTGCCATTGTACAAAGGCAAAGGGGATAAGAGTGAGTGCTCAAATTACAGAGGTATAAGTTTGTTGAGTATTCCTGGTAAATTATATGGGAGGGTATTGATTGAGAGGGTGAAGGCATGTACAGAGCATCAGATTGGGGAAGAGCAGTGCGGTTTCAGAAGTGGTAGAGGATGTGTGGATCAGGTGTTTGCTTTGAAGAATGTATGTGAGAAATACTTAGAAAAGCAAATGGATTTGTATGTAGCATTTATGGATCTGGAGAAGGCATATGATAGAGTTGATAGAGATGCTCTGTGGAAGGTATTAAGAATATATGGTGTGGGAGGCAAGTTGTTAGAAGCAGTGAAAAGTTTTTATCGAGGATGTAAGGCATGTGTACGTGTAGGAAGAGAGGAAAGTGATTGGTTCTCAGTGAATGTAGGTTTGCGGCAGGGGTGTGTGATGTCTCCATGGTTGTTTAATTTGTTTATGGATGGGGTTGTTAGGGAGGTAAATGCAAGAGTCCTGGAAAGAGGGGCAAGTATGAAGTCTGTTGGGGATGAGAGAGCTTGGGAAGTGAGTCAGTTGTTGTTCGCTGATGATACAGCGCTGGTGGCTGATTCATGTGAGAAACTGCAGAAGCTGGTGACTGAGTTTGGTAAAGTGTGTGGAAGAAGAAAGTTAAGAGTAAATGTGAATAAGAGCAAGGTTATTAGGTACAGTAGGGTTGAGGGTCAAGTCAATTGGGAGGTGAGTTTGAATGGAGAAAAACTGGAGGAAGTGAAGTGTTTTAGATATCTGGGAGTGGATCTGTCAGCGGATGGAACCATGGAAGCGGAAGTGGATCATAGGGTGGGGGAGGGGGCGAAAATTTTGGGAGCCTTGAAAAATGTGTGGAAGTCGAGAACATTATCTCGGAAAGCAAAAATGGGTATGTTTGAAGGAATAGTGGTTCCAACAATGTTGTATGGTTGCGAGGCGTGGGCTATGGATAGAGTTGTGCGCAGGAGGATGGATGTGCTGGAAATGAGATGTTTGAGGACAATGTGTGGTGTGAGGTGGTTTGATCGAGTAAGTAACGTAAGGGTAAGAGAGATGTGTGGAAATAAAAAGAGCGTGGTTGAGAGAGCAGAAGAGGGTGTTTTAAAATGGTTTGGGCACATGGAGAGAATGAGTGAGGAAAGATTGACCAAGAGGATATATATGTCGGAGGTGGAGGGAACGAGGAGAAGAGGGAGACCAAATTGGAGGTGGAAAGATGGAGTGAAAAAGATTTTGTGTGATCGGGGCCTGAACATGCAGGAGGGTGAAAGGAGGGCAAGGAATAGAGTGAATTGGAGCGATGTGGTATACCGGGGTTGACGTGCTGTCAGTGGATTGAATCAAGGCATGTGAAGCGTCTGGGGTAAACCATGGAAAGCTGTGTAGGTATGTATATTTGCGTGTGTGGACGTGTGTATATACATGTGTATGGGGGGGGGGGGGTTGGGCCATTTCTTTCGTCTGTTTCCTTGCGCTACCTCGCAGACGCGGGAGACAGCGACAGAGTATAAAAAAAAAAAAAAAAAATAAAATGATTTATAAGTTTTGTTAAACGTAAAGAGAGTATTAGCAAAATCAGAAAGTCTGTATCAGTTTCTGGTGTTCTTATGTATTCAGGAATATATTGTGTATAATTCACTAAGGAGGTCTTGGTCTGGTCATATAATCCAGGCAGGAAAGCCTCCACCTCAGGGAAAATACTTGACGACAATTAAAACTTATGTTATCTTCTTGGTGAAGTCTGGTAATGATGATGGGGGGGAGGAGGGGCCCACATGATGCGGCCCGGCCTGTTGTGTGGAGGGGGGAGAGAGAGAGAGAGAGAGAGAGAGAGAGAGAGAGAGAGAGAGAGAGAGAGAGAGAGAGAGAGAGAGAGAGGCTACGTTATCTGATCTCCTGTCTTTCATTCCTTATCTCTTATCTTATCAGCAAGTGGAGAGAGGTCAGGGAAGAACCTTTCAATAGCCTCTGGTATTACTGATGATTAATCATTTGATTAATTCAGAATACTGATCAGATGATTATAAATACTGACGATTAATCAGTGGATCACTAATGAGGATTGATTAGTTGATGATGACCGAATACTGATTAGCTGATCAATTCTGAAAATTAATTCAATTTGAAGATTAATCAGTTGAACTATCAATCTTTTTTTCTATCTTTTTTTTAGTCTTCACGTCGAACAGCGTTTGACAATATTGAAGAATAACCAATTCAAGATTATGATCATAATAATGCAATAATGATAAACGGAACATCCTATAAAAGGGAAGAGAATTAAACCCCTTTCTATTCCTCAGAAATACAGCCAGAAATAGAGCAGAAATAAATTTGGAGGAACAGACAGGAGCTGAGAGGGTATATTATATGACTATTCTGCTCCGCGGTGTCTCGCGGAGCGGGGTAGTGAAACGTGGCTGTCCAGCGCCGTAGAGTTTATCACGACCTGTACTGAAATGTGGCAACGCAGACCCGTAGACTTTTACAACACATTTTTTTTTTTTCAGATTATGTTTAAGACGTCGCGTTTTGACTACTCTGACGGAGTGCCACCGACAGATAGGTAGAGTTAGATGTGTCAGGGGTCAACGAAGACTATGGTCAACGAGATTTCGAGGTCAATGATCAATGAAACGTTCAAAATTACGGTTAACGAAAAATTGAAGTCTATGATTAACGAGAAATTGTTGCGCCTGTACAACGTCCGTGGAGCATCAGGTCCTCAACAGGTACTTGAGTAGGACCTCGGGAGTCGAGTGCCACTCCAACAAGGTCCTCCTTCACGGTCTAATTGCCACCTTCCTTAAGGAGTTCTATTTAGTCTCTGTTTTCCACTGTAAGCCTGGATGAGTGTGGGATAATTACTAGCGCTTGAGGGCATCCTCAAGCTAAGGGGGAGCAATTACTCACGCTTGAGGTCCTCCCGAAGTTAAGGGCGAGATAATTACTAACGCTCAAAGGCGCTTCAGGTCTTGTTCAGTTTAAAGGGGGATTATCACTAGCGCTCGAAGACCTCCTGAGAACCCTCAGTGAGGGACCATCTGAGTCTGGGCCCTAGATAAGAGACCCCACCTGAGTCAGGGCCCTCATTAAGGGACCATCTGAGTCAGGGCCCTGAAGAAGAGCCCCCACCTGAGTCAGGGCCCTCAGTAAGGGACCATCTGAGTCAGGGCCCTGAAGAAGAGCCCCCACCTGAGTCAGGGCCCTCAGTAAGGGACCACCTGAGTCAGGGCCACTATCAGAGGCTGTAGTAGAGACATCTCTCGTTGGTTAGAGACATGCAATCAAGAGACGAAGCCAAACCAGAGACTGGATCATTGTTGACACAGGATATGCGGCTCATTAAGTTGGGTTTGTCAGGAGTTGTAACCCTCCGCTCTCGCCTCACTAGGCACCATACTGCTGGCTGATCTGAGGTCTGGTAACCGTGGCTCACTGTGAGGTCTGCAGGGCCGGTGGTCCGTGGACATACTGGGTTCTTTGGGCTAGGAAATGGGGGCATATTGTGTTTTGTGGGGCTTGGGACATATTGGGTTTTGTGAGTCTAGGGATTAGGGACATTTCGGGGTCCACTTCATGCCCGATTTTCACATCTAGTGGGCAGACTCCATATCGGGTATCGACTATACTGGGTGATACCCAACCATACTGGGCGATACGCGACCATACTGGGCGATACGCAACCATACCGGGCGGTAGCCGACCATACTGGATGGTATCTGACCACACTAGGTGGTCAGTACTGACAAGCACAGACATATTACAAGGACTGAAATATTGTATCTTCAATAAACAGGGAAAACTGATAAGCAAACAAGACAACAAACAAACAAAAATTCCATCAATGGTTCACAAGTGAATATTTTTCCTCTTGCCTTCTCTGTGTGAGTGTTGGAGACTTATCTGTGTTGGGTATTTAAAAATGCTTTAATCTTTACTGTTGTTGGATGTTCACAAATGTTGGAGACATATATGCATCGCGCATTTGCAGGTGTTGGAGATTAACAAGCGTTGGAGATTAACTAGTGCTGAAGATTCACAAAGACTAGAGATTAACAAGTACAGGAGCTGTGATCTATAAATCCTGGAGATTAATCTTCCAGGAATCTATAAATCCTTATGTAAAGCTTTACATTTCACACTGGTTAGGTTAGGTTAGTATTTACTGTGATGTTATTCAATCTCTTTTTGACCTGTATGTTTAAGGATTTACATAAGACGATGCATTTTAATATGGTAAGTCATATATATATCCTTAATTCCATTTTAGATCCTGTGATTAGCTTAATTATCGAATATATAATTCCTTTGTTTACCCCACACAGACACAAACACATCACCACACTCCTGGACCTGTGTTTCCGCCGGGTGGACGTGGCTAACTTCCTGAGCGCTGTTGGATACCCATAGAAGGGAAACCTGGGCAGGAAAGTAA
>NC_092255.1:1285666-1305666 GCF_036320965.1 Panulirus ornatus | reverse complement strand
GTCCCAGGGTAGCCTAATGATCCCAGGGTGGTCTGATATACCCAGAGTAGTCTAACAGTCCCAGGGTAGCCTAACAGTCCCAGGGTAGCCTAATGATCCCAGGGTGGTCTGAGATACCCAGAGTAGTCTAACAGTCCCAGGGTAGCCTAACAGTCCCAGGGTAGCCTAATGATCCCAGGGTGGTCTGAGATACCCAGAGTAGTCTAACAGTCCCAGGGTAGCCTAACAGTCCCAGGGTAGCCTAATGATCCCAGGGTGGTCTGAGATACCCAGAGTAGTCTAACAGTCCCAGGGTAGCCTAACAGTCCCAGGGTAGCTACGTTACCCTGCCTACTGTTCAGTAAACGTAGCCCTTGGGATAGTCTCGTTAGTGTAGTCCTTGGGATAGTCCCAGATCCCCTTCTCACTCGTCATCCCACAGATGGAACTAAGGTTATTGAATCGATTCTCATATTCCACAAGGCATAGAGAATCGGATTGGAGATTGGGGGGTTGGGAGTTCTCATTCCCTCCAGCAATATAGGATTGGGATTGGATCCAATTGGTTCTAAGAAAGGAACAATAGCGTTCGATTCCCCCCTCTATATATTCTCTCTCTCTCTCTCTCTCTCTCTCTCTCTCTCTCTCTCTCTCTCTCTCTCTCTCTCTCTCTCTCTCTCTCTCTCTGTTTGTGAGCGTGTGTGTGTGTGTGTGTGTGTGTGTGTGTGTGTGTACCCATATATGACTCTGGTAAAGTATTATCAAAAATGGCAAAACATGGTGTGGTAATCCTCATAACTTCTCCTATAATGGAGGGATGTGTCGAAAATATTGGAACATCAGCAACAATGGTGAATTCGCGGCCGGTCAAACGTGATCTTTTAAAGGCGTGTAAACACTGCCACATACAAGCCAAAAAATTGTTGATGAAATATATATGAATTTGAAGTAACGCCGGGAGACAAAATTACCTTAGAGCGAATGTCTCTGATCATACTTAAGATTGGTGTGAAATAGGCATATATATTGAAGCATGAATATCTAAATAGGGAAGCAATATGATGAATGTAAGACAAAGGACAATACATCCCTATTTCTCCCTACTGAACTGTAGCTTCTCGAGGTAGATAGAAATAGGATGGTATTCATTAACAGCTGTTTGAGACATTTCCATCTGATTCAGTGAAATTGGTGAAGTTAGACTATGAATAATAGGAAAAATAGTGCCAATTACATTTCTGATTTCTGCGAATTAATCACTTTATCTGAGAAAAAAAACTATTTCTAAAAATGTAAAACAAATAGATTTACATTGCTCAACTTTTTTAACTATTTCAATAATTTGTCTTGTGTTCTCATTGACAAAATTTGACAGTAAACAAACCAATTTTAAAGCCTACTTGTGTCAACTGAAGTAAATCAAATAGGGCACATGAACATCCATGTATGAGGCATTGGTGCTTCTAACACACTGAATCATCTAAAGCTAAATTGGCAAGTAATGAATACAATTACAACGTAAATGGTCGTTGGTTGTCCTGTTTACTTTACTACCATCATCAAACTATCAAATTATGCAAAATTGAGTTAGATAATTACGGTATATATTTCCCTGAAATAACATTGAAAAAAAGTTTTGCTGGTTCGTCACATGTTTTATGTAGCTGCCTACATATGTTGTGTTGTTACACCCCCCCCCCACACCACGCCCCCATTTGCCCCCCCCTTCCTTCCCCCACGTGCTGCGTCCTTCCCCAACACACCACATTTTCTTTATTCTAACCTTGGCCAACTCATGCCTTGCGCACGTTTTAATCCCAGGGTTGACAAGGGCTTTTAGAGTGTAGGATGAAAAGGAAGTTTTAATACCAGGAATGACAAGGGCTTTTAAAGTGTAGGATGAAAGGAGAACACGAAGAGCAGGATCTCAGGCGTACGAGGGGGGGGTCACTGGCTATGATGTCACGATGTCTACCGAAGTCTCTCTCTCTCTCTCTCTCTCTCTCTCTCTCTCTCTCTCTCTCTCTCTCTCTCTCTCTCTCTCTCTCTCTCTCTCTCTCAACACGTATTCCTGCGTTCGGATTTCTTTAGATTTCCTCAATGATATCTATGTTGTTCCTACTTAACATTCATCTATATTTATCCTGTCTTTCATATAATGGCTATGGTTTTAACTATAGACACCCGTCCATCCTTCCTATATCCTTTCATAACTGATATATAAACTTTCGGTCGTACGTTACTTCTATCACAGCTTATTGAAACATAATCGTCCACAGGGTCAGCTGATAACCGTAACTGAGATAGACGTCTATGGATGGAGGAGTACCCGAAATAGCAATTCTATAACCATATAACGTCATTACAACTATAACCATATAATCTCAGTACAACTATACCCATATACCTTTAGTGCAACTATAACTATATAGCTTCAGTACAACTATAACCATATAACCTCAGTATGACTATAACCATATAGCTTCAGTACAACTATAACCATATAGCTTCAGTACAACTATAACCATATAGCTTTAGTGCAACTATAACCATATAGCTTTAGTGCAACTATAACCATATAGCTTTAGTACAACTATAACCATATAGCTTTAGTGCAACTATAACACCTCAAAATCTTCTTTTAGTACAACACAAAAGCAATCTTTGGCCAGACATCATGCAGACGTGTGTGCAACCTCAACGTATCATCGTCCATGCAAGGGACGCCATTCAACCCTCAACTCGTCTGCAACTTGAATTTTCCTGTCCCACGCTTCAGTAGGATCTCAACGCTGCAGGATTCCATCCTTCAACGCTGAAGGACGCCTTCCCTCGCCTCTACACTATCATCCCTCAGCTCTGGTAGATCCTACAAGGATTCGATCTCTATCAGGACTTGACCAAGTTCCTAGAGACGTCCTTATCTGTGAACTTTAACTGTAGTCCTTATCTATTGACCTTATATGAGGTCCTTACCTATTGACCTTATCTGAAGTCCTTACCTATTGACCTTATGTGATGTCTTTATCTGTAAACCATTTCTGTTGACTTCATCTATATAGACCTTATCTGATGTCTTTATTTCCTTCTTTCACGAGTTATACAATTCGATATATCGCCTATAACTTATATATGACTGGAACCTTATACAATCAGGCTCACATCAACTGCAGGGAGTCGAGAGTATCTATCTAAACGATCACTTACGTGATTGTCAACCATAAAGTCACATTGTTTCATTTCACTTTTAGGAATCGTGAGAAAAAGGGGAAACAATTTAGACGAAGTCTCACTACAAGCAGCCAATTATTACCTTTTTTTAATGCAGCTTGCCACGACCTGACATGACCTGACCTCACGTGACCTTACCTGACCTGACCTGACCTCACCTGACCACACCTTACCTCACCTAAGTCAGATATTTTTCTTCTGTCTCCAAGGATTTCATCAAGGAAACAAAAAAAGTATTTGACATGCAAAAGTTAGAGCAAAGAGTTTTTGTTTGTCTTTTGAGGATTCGTTACAAAGAATGATGGTTAGTGGACAAACAAACATTGTTACGATGGTGAGGGAGGAGGGGGCGTAGAGAGGGAGACAGAGACAGATAGATGGAGATGGAATGAATGTAGCGAAGGAAGAGAAACAGCGAGGATTATGAGAATAAAACTTAGAAAAAGGAATCAAAGTTAACGTTATAAGAGAAATAACAGAATAATTGATGACAAAACAAAAAGAATTTATATGTTTAATGCCACTTCTCACAACAAAACAACAAAGTCAGTTCATGCCCTCCACATACATCAATACTCCACATACATTAATACTCCACATCCATCAATACTCCACATTTATCAATACTCCACATCTATAAATACTCCACATCTATCAATACTCCACATCCATCAATACTCCACATTTATCAATACTCCACATCTATCAATACTCCACATCCATCAATACTCCACATTTATCAGTACTCCACATACATCAATACTCCACATCCATCAATACTCCACATTTATCAATACTCCACATCTATCAATACTCCACATCCATCAATACTCCACATTTATCAGTACTCCACATACATCAATACTCCACATCCATAATACTCCACATTTATCAATACTCCACATCTATCAATACTCCACATCCATCAATACTCCACATTTATCAATACTCCACATCTATCAATACTCCACATCCATCAATACTCCACATCCATCAATACTCCACATCTATCAATACTCCACAACCATCTTTTTTTTTTTTTTTTTTTTTTTTTTTTTTTTTATACTTTGTCGCTGTCTCCCGCGTTTGCGAGGTAGCGCGAGGAAACAGACGAAAGAAATGGCCCAACCCCCATACACACGTACATACACACGTCCACACACGCAAATATACATACCTACACAGCTTTCCATGGTTTACCCCAGACGCTTCACATGCCTTGATTCAATCCACTGACAGCACGTCAACCCCTGTATACCACATCGCTCCAATTCACTCTATTCCTTGCCCTCCTTTCACCCTCCTGCATGTTCAGGCCCCGATCACACAAAATCTTTTTCACTCCATCTTTCCACCTCCAATTTGGTCTCCCTCTTCTCCTCGTTCCCTCCACCTCCGACACATATATCCTCTTGGTCAATCTTTCCTCACTCATTCTCTCCATGTGCCCAAACCATTTCAAAACACCCTCTTCTGCTCTCTCAACCACGCTCTTTTTATTTCCACACATCTCTCTTACCCTTACGTTACTTACTCGATCAAACCACCTCACACCACACATTGTCCTCAAACATCTCATTTCCAGCACATCCATCCTCCTGCGCACAACTCTATCCATAGCCCACGCCTCGCAACCATACAACATTGTTGGAACCACTATTCCTTCAAACATACCCATTTTTGCTTTCCGAGATAATGTTCTCGACTTCCACACATTTTTCAAGGCTCCCAAAATTTTCGCCCCCTCCCCCACCCTATGATCCACTTCCGCTTCCATGGTTCCATCCGCTGACAGATCCACTCCCAGATATCTAAAACACTTCACTTCCTCCAGTTTTTCTCCATTCAAACTCACCTCCCAATTGACTTGACCCTCAACCCTACTGTACCTAATAACCTTGCTCTTATTCACATTTACTCTTAACTTTCTTCTTCCACACACTTTACCAAACTCAGTCACCAGCTTCTGCAGTTTCTCACATGAATCAGCCACCAGCGCTGTATCATCAGCGAACAACAACTGACTCACTTCCCAAGCTCTCTCATCCCCAACAGACTTCATACTTGCCCCTCTTTCCAGGACTCTTGCATTTACCTCCCTAACAACCCCATCCATAAACAAATTAAACAACCATGGAGACATCACACACCCCTGCCGCAAACCTACATTCACTGAGAACCAATCACTTTCCTCTCTTCCTACACGTACACAATATCCTTCGTCTATGGTATATAGTTTCTCTGCCATACAGAAAGAAAACATAGATTTTGTCTACAGCAAAATGGGCGTAAAAGCCTTTCTGCTACTTGGTTCGTCTTAAGTTATGGCTGGGCGCCCGGGGGGGGGGGGGGGGGGGGGGGGGGACCCCGTCTCCACATGAACGATCTGGGGAGATTTTTCTGACTTAGCGAGAGGGAACTTCTGCGAATTGGATTTCCCGGAAAACATCTTTGTAAGACTTAGACGGATGAGAGAGAGAGAGAGAGAGAGAGAGAGAGAGAGAGAGAGAGAGAGAGAGAGAGAGAGAGAGAGAGAGAGAGAGAGAGAGAGAGAGAGAGAGAGAGAGAGAGAGAGAGAGAGTAGATTATCACTGATGGCTCTAGAGTTATTAGAATGATTAGAATCAATCTATGACTGGTCCAATACTCAATTTCGATCAGCTAATCATTCCATCACATCTCCATTACTCACCTTCCATCAACTAATCGCTCCATGATGCCACCATTAATCATCAACTCATCAATCTATCACCATTAAATTGCTCACCTTTCATCATCTAATTACTCCATCACGCCTGCATTACTCAGCTTCCATCTAGCCTGTCATCACGCTTCCATCACGCCTGCATTCATCTCTGACCTCCGTACCAACTGTACCAATCTCACTAACCCTTATATATACAATAACCAATCACCCAATCTTGTTGTCAGCCTTCCAATCATACCAATCATGCAAGGGTGTATTTACCCTTCAAGTCACACTTATCTTTCTTCTTTAGATTCATCAACACTAATTACCTTCACTAATCCTTCCTGATCAGTCGTTAACATCCTAAGATAATGTCTTTATCATTATTTATCATCATTTATCATAACTCTGAAATGTCAGAACCATTCAATTCCGAATCACTCGACCCTAGACTGTTCAACACTGATTCGGTCAAGTCTGAATCGTTCAAAGTTCAGTAGCGAATCTGTAACAATATTCAAATGCAGTCAGTAATTACCTTAGCGACCCAATGACCAAATTGGCAATTACATTAAGCCCAAGGGCGAGCTTGTCCTTCTGTTAACAGCTGCATTAAGTCTGATAATCCCTGTTGCCTTCTGTTGGCAATCTGTTGGCCTTCTATTGGACTGCTGCCTTTCTGTTGCCTTAAGCAGACCTTCTGCTGACCTCTTGTTTGTTTTCTGTTACTTTCTCGTATTTTCTGTTGTTCTCATGTGTGACCTTTATCTAGCTTGACCTTTTTTGCTTTTTCTTGATCTGTTGACCTCCTGTTGATTTTCTGTTGCCCTCTGTTGCTTCTGGCAGGTCCAGCGAGGGTGGTAAGTCTCATTTGCATTCTGTTGAAGATGCTGGGTCCAAGGGAGTCGTTCTGGGGTCAAAGAGGTCGTCTTGGGGTCACACAGGGTTCGTATTGGGGTTTACTGGAGTCGTCTTGGGGTCACACAGGGGTCGTCTTGGGGTCACACGGGTTGCCTTGGGCGTTACTGGGGTAGTCTTAAGGTCACATCTGGGTCATCTTGGGGGGTTACTGGTGCCGTTCTGTGGTCACACAGAGGCCGTCTGGGGGTCACACAGGTCATCATGGGGTCACACTGTCATAGTAGTATTATACCTCAATGGTGGGGAGTGTTGCATGATGGTGGGAGTGTTGCATGATGGTGAGGAGTGTTGCATGATGGTGAGGAGTGTTGCATGATGGTGAGGAGTGTTACTTTATGACAACATTGCTACTGTTTGGTGTGCTCGAAGTTTGTGTTTCTCTGCGAGTCGAACTCACAGACACACAGGCCTGGGGTTCATCAGCTATCACTCGCTAGTTAAGATGAAAAGACTTTAATTGACCAGCGACGCACTAATGACACTCGTCATCGTCCACAAAACACAGGGACACGCCAGCAACACACCCGAGAAAGAACCAACAACACAACCCTGAACTTCACGAAACACACTCGTGTGTGTGAACAGCCATGACAGTATTTCAGACAAACTCCCTTCCCAACGTCTAACTTGGTGGTTGGCCATGTGTTAGTGGGGGCCCCCCAGACACTCATGTGCCCCCAGAGTATGGGGGCCCCCTCACCACGCCGTCTCTCAGGGGGTAGATAAAGAAAGGCCACCCCGTCAGCACGGGAGTGTAAATGGGTAAGTAAGGAGGAACCTTACCCTTTGACGCAGGACCTGCGGAGGATGGGGCACCCAGGAGAGAGAGAGAGAGAGAGAGAGAGAGAGAGAGAGAGAGAGAGAGAGAGAGAGAGAGAGAGAGAGAGAGAGAGAGAGAGAGAGAGAGAGTAGTTAGTGAAAACGAAAGAATTAATAAGAATTTCTTTTGATCAGTCAGTTTTGTTGTCATGTGAGCGACGCATGACACCATACACATGTAAGCCTACATCAGTGAAACAGATTATGATATAATCAACGTTTTAGAAAAATAGTTGCCCGAAAATAGAAAAAAAAAATCTATATCAGAAATAGCTTAAAATGTTGGTAGGTGAAGAGGAAGGTAATCAGAAAATGTTCATAATATAGATAAGCAAAGAGAACATTTATCAGGAATGCTGGAGCGGGCGTGGCTGGACCGGCAATATAGCCGGGCGTTCCGGCACTTGAGGCATGATTTAGTGACTATTTTGCCGTCCAGGGTGTAGACTCCCTCACCAGCACGTTGTTAGGGCGAGAGAAGAGGCCTGTGGTGTGGGGTCTGGTGCTTCTCTGGTCTCATGGTCTTTGGAACAATTTTTCTGGTCAAATTTTCTGGCCAAAGATCATTTGATGAAGCGTATGGAAGTAATGGGAAGTCATGTGGGACTTGTAAGGGAAATGGTTATTGAGATTTGGTGTAAATATGTTCAGGGTCTCGTGGTCTCTGTAGCGAGACCGGGAACTACAGACCATCACAAACATTTTCATGAAGCCATTCTGTGTTTAGAAACTTTTTAAAAACACAAATAACATAGTTTAATTGATACAAATATGTTGTGTGTGTGTTCTCACTTCGCTTCATGAATGATGAAAAATATGAAGTGATGACTGAATAGCTATGAGAATCTATAGTGAAGATACGAATGAAATAAAAATGTGATTAGATTATCCCACAGCTTCTGTATGAACAGCTCCTTCTCGCTCGGCTACAAAATGTCGCGAAAACATTTGCATCTTCCACTCAAGATGACCAGCAGATCTATTCCCCATTTGTGTACAACATCCAGTCAATGTACAGTCAATGTACAACATCCAGTCAATGCACAGTCAATGTACAGTCAATGTACAGTCAATGTACGGTCAATGTACAACATCCAGTCAATGTACAGTCAATGTACAGTCAATGTACAACATCCAGTCAATGTACAGTCAATGTACAGTCAATGTACAGTCAATGTACAGTCAATGTACAGTCAATGTACATCATCCAGTCAATGTACAGTCAATGTACAGTCAATGTACAACATCCAGTCAATGTACAGTCAATGTACAGTCAATGTACAACATCCAGTCAATGTACAGTCGTTGGCACAAGCGATCACTCGGCCCTAATAATGGGTATTGAGATCACCACACCAGACGACCCTTCCTCTCCAGCACACATAACTCAGCCACACACCAAGTGCGTGTGTGCGTGCGTTGTGTGTGCGTGTGTGCGTGCGTTGTGTGTGCGTGTGTGTGTGCGTTGTGTGTGCATGCGTGAGTGTGTACGTTGTGTGTGTGCGTTGTGTGTGCGTGTGTGTGTGCGTGTGTGTGTGTGTGCGTTGTGTGTGTGTGTGTGTGTGTGTGTGCGTGTGTGTGTGTGTTGTGTATGCTGTGTGTGTGTGCGTGTGTGTGCGTGTGTGTGTGTGCGTTGTGTGTGCGTGAGTGTGTGCGTTGTGTGTGCGTGAGTGTGTGCGTTGTGTGTGCGTGTGTGTGTGCGTTGTGTGTGCGTGTGTGTGTGCGTTGTGTGTGCGTGTGTGTGTGCGTTGTGTATGCGTGTGTGTGTGCGTGTGCGTGTGTGTGTTCGTTGTGTGTGCGTGAGTGTGTGCGTTGTGTGTGTGTGCGTTGTGTGTGCGTGAGTGTGTGCGTGCGTGTGTGTGTGTGGCTTAACGTCAGGGGACGACATGAAGGAGGAGGCAGCCATCACCACACGTCATCATGCAAAGATGTTCTTGTGGTCAGCAGTCCACTACGTCCTTCTGTGGACGGCCCAGCCAGGAGGAGATGGCTTACCCTCACTCGCCCAGCATAACTTATCTACAGCCATGACTGGCGACTCCGCGTGAGGATGAGAGAGAGAGAGAGAGAGAGAGAGAGAGAGAGAGAGAGAGAGAGAGAGAGAGAGAGAGAGAGAGAGAGATAATCCACCATCAGTACACAGTGGTCTGGGAGCCAGCCAACGCCTGGCTTGCGGTAATCAACGATCGTCAGCCATATTTAACCCCCCCCCCCCCCCCCGGGCAACACACGACCACTTCCGCTGTAAATGATAATTTCCTCAATAATTTCCTTCCTCTGCAGGCCATCAGCTGCCCCTCCTCCCTCCCCCCTCCCTCCCGGCTACTCGCCTGCGGGTGGAGAGAAATTGATGGTTGATGCGGGGAGGGGGGAGGGGGGAGGGGGGTCTTCCTGTTGTGCTAATGATGCCTTGATTGCTATTCACGTTTCACAGATAGAAGGACGCGTCTATATACATATACATATATATATATATATATATATATTATATTATTTTTTTTATTATACTTTGTCGCTGTCTCCCGCGTTTGCGAGGTAGCGCAAGGAAACAGACGAAGAAATGGCCCAACCCACCCCCATACACATGTATATACATACGTCCACACACGCAAATATACATACCTACACTGCCCTACTTGCTCTACATACTGTACCTGCCCTACTTGCTCTACATACTGTACCTGCCCTACTTGCTCTACATACTCTACCTGCTCTACTTGCTCTACATACTCTACCTGCCCTACTTGCTCTACATACTCTACCTGCCCTACTTGCTCTACATACTCTACCTGCTCTACTTGCTCTACCTATCCTACTCACTCTACTCCTGGTGGTTCCCTGCTTCCCGAGTCTGAGGGAGATTAGTTTCACAGTAGATTTGGTTGTTTACGTTGTTATCTTGACGGTAGATAAGAAAAGAGTTTCTGGTTATCTTGAAAGATGCTTTCAGGATAGTTTGGATGTTTCAAAGGTCCTTTCTTTCTTAGAACTTTTATGTTCTTTCTTATTAAAGTTAATGTTACCGAGTTGAAAATATGTTTATTCAGATCTTGTATGAAGTTTGATATTCTGGGTTAGTTTCACAGCGAATTAAAAAGTTTGGTTTGAACTTTCCCAGGATCTACTTCAGGGCTTTTTGAGGGTAGATTCCTCTTGAAGTTTAATTACTTTGTGTCAGCTTAACGTGTATTTTACAGAGTTATCCAAATGATTTTCATTTGTTTCTTTGGGTTAGACTCACACTGGGCCAGACGTGAGTGCGTATTTCCACTACGTTCGGACGGACGGACGGACGCACGGACAGACGGACGTAGGCTGGGTTGTGGTTCAGCTGACACGACCCTGGAACTCAGGGTTCCTACTGGGGCGTCCAAGCGCCTCATAGATCCTACTGTGTCTTCCCAGAGCAGCAGTATGGAGAGAGAGAGAGAGAGAGAGAGAGAGAGAGAGAGAGAGAGAGAGAGAGAGAGAGAGAGAGAGAGAGAGAGAGAGAGAGAGAGAGAGAGAGACTGCACCTGCTACACCTGTACAGAGAAAGAGGCATCAGCTAGTGCAGCTGTGGTAAGGTTCATCTGTGCGTGTGTGTGTGTGTGTGTGTGTGTGTGTGTGTGTGTGTGTATGTGTGTATGTGTGTATGTGTGTGTGTGTGTGTGTGTGTGTGTGTGTGTGTGTGTGTGTGTGTGTGTGTGTGGTGTGTGTGTGTGTGTGTGTGTGGAGTACCTCTCCTGCTAACACGTTTGGAGTGGTCCTCTACACCGTCCCCTTCACCAGTGTTCAGTCTTTAACAATAGTTCTTATCAGTTCCTCCTGCCTCACTCATCACTTGCCTCTCACCACAAAAGGGGTCTCTCTCTCTCTCTCTCTCTCTCTCTCTCTCTCTCTCTCTCTATATATATATATATATATATATATATATATATGTGTGTGTGTGTGTGTGTGTGTGTGTGTGTGTGTGTGTGTGTCTGTGTGTGTGTGTATGCTACAGGTATTATTTCGTCTTCTCTTGAATATTAACTGTTTACGTTATGTCTCCAGCTCGTGTGTCTATGCCACACAGCACCACACACACCACCACACACCACAGATACTGTGTGAATAATGGTCAGTCGCGGGCGGTCTGGTCAATACAACATCTGCTTCTGTCCTTCCGCAGCTAAACTTGAGAACTTTTCTTCACCTTCTTTTCTTATTTTGTGGGACTCACACAATCTGTCTTCCTTTAAGAGGAGAGTCACTCGTTACTTGAAGCCCTGGTGACGCATATGTTTCCCAGCAGAGCTGACTATAGTGATGGGACCAGGGCTGTTACAACTTCACCAACAACCTTCCTCACTATAGTTTAACAACCCCCGCCACACCACACAGTACCTAACCCAGTCATCACTATGCTGTATTTTCTCTGAGAAAATGTTGATGTCTCTCTCCCTTGTAGACAACATGTCCTCCACACCTTCACTCCCACCTTCACCCCCTCATCCTCCTTGTGTATATATCTGGCTGAAGACCCCCTCACCCCGTACTACCCCCTCCCCCTCCCTGGCCTCGTCCTTTCCAAGCACTTCCGGTTGTCAGAATAGAGTCGTTACCGGCGGTGTAATTACCAGGAGAGAACACCAACACGAGGGAGGTCAAGCGGCGCATGTTGGGGACCTGACGAACCTGACCACGCACTCACACCTCTCTCCTCCTGATGGGAGGGCTCGGTTGGATGGGTTCGGATGGGAGGGTTTGGGTGGAAGGGGTCAGATGGGAGGGTTCGGTTGGATGGGTTCGGATGGGAGGGTTTGGGTGGAAGGGGTCAGATGGGAGGGTTCGGTTGGATGGGTTCGGATGGGAGGGTTTGGGTGGAAGGGGGTCAGATGGGAGGGCTCGGTTGGATGGGTTCGGATGGGAGGGTTTGGGTGGAAGGGGTCAGATGGGAGGGTTCGGTTGAGAGGGTACAGATGAAATAGCTTAGATGGAAGGGGTCGGATGGAAAGACTCGGATAGGAGGAACGAAACGAAGACTTGGGACGTAAAGTTTCGTGTAGTTAAAAGTTTCAAACTCTCTCTCCAGATGTACCTCCGTGTGGATCCTGAGTGTGAGGAAGTCCACTATGAGTTTACCACTGCGTAAGGGAGACAACTTCTTGCCTCAGAGCATGGGTATGTTTGAAGGTATGATAGTATATTGGACCCATCAGTGGTATATGTGTTTAACTTCTGGGACCTGAATGAAGCAAAGGGTGAGGGAGGACACTGCGTGGTGTGAGGTGAGTTGATCGAGTGAGGAACCCCAGTGTAAGACGTGTGTTGGTAGCCTGACTGAGAGAGCTTCTCAAGCTGGGCTGAAATATGGTTTGGACATTTGGAGAGGCTGATCGACGAGGCGGGGAGGATATATCGCCTGTCAGAACTGTAGGACGCAAGAGAGGAGGAGAGACTGAGAAAGAAATGGAGTGAAAGATGTTTTTAACCATCGGGGCCTGAACGTGCAGGAGGGCGTGAGCCGTCCATGGGATACAGCGAACTGGAACGATGTGGTATACATGGCTTGACGTGCTTTCAGTGGGTTAAACCAGGGAATATGTGGTGTCGGGGGAAATCACGGAAAGGTATGTGGTTTTGCATTATTTTCAGGACGCAGTCCTTCCCCTTCCCTGCCAATCCTTGCCTCCTGCGACTGACGTCAGCAGTGGCAGGAACTCTCAGATGACGCCTTCAGGAAAACCAGGTAAAGGGAGCGTGGAGCTACACACACATCCCACAACTAGGGAAGGGTTTCCTCGTCCTTCGTTGTGCAGATCACCAGAGCAGCAGCAGCAGCGCCAGGCAGGCAGGCAGCGCCCCACACCTGATCATAACCTCTGGCCAAGTACAAGTGTCGGCCATCGTCCACTGGAGGTCTGCAGACCTGAACACTTGGGAAGTTTGTGTCAGATGCTCTTGACCTCCTGGGCTAGATGATGCTGGCGGCTGGCTCACCACTACCATCACCATCACCACCACCACAATCACCATCACAATCACCATCACCACAATCACCATCACCACAATCACCAGCACCACAATCACCACCATTATGACGACCATCGCTATCACCATAATCACCAAACCCACAACCACAGTCGTCGTAGTTTCGTGTCTTCAGTTAAAGTACCACAACTACCACAGTTACCACAATTACCACAATTACCACAGCTGTACAGCTGATGATTACTTTTTCCCCCACAGTGACCACAGTAGCGGGTCTTCTACCACAACACCACCACACCCTGACCTCACCGCATTAGCCACAGTTAAGAGCCTCGCTCTTGCTAAGTTAAGATCAACTTCTTCCCTCAGTTTCACACCCTCCCCTTCACCCACCACCCCGGACATCAAAGGCCAATCCTCCCCGCTTCCCCCGCTTCCCCCGCTTCTTACTCCCGTGTCTTCCCTTCTTCACTCGCTCCTCCCCGCCTCTCCCCACATTACCCTCCCCACCCAACCACCCCGACCCAAGATTCACCTCCAGACGACCTGCAGCACCCGGACCAGACGGTCCCAGAACACCACGGGTTGATCCCGGGGTCCCCAGAACACCACGGGTTGATCCCGGGGTCCCCAGAACACCACGGGTTGATCCCGGGGTCCCCAGAACACCACGGGTTGATCCCGGGGTCCCCAGAACACCACGGGTTGATCCCGGGGTCCCCAGAACACCACGGGTTGATCCCGGGGTCCCCAGAACACCACGGGTTGATCTCGGGGTCCCCAGAACACCACGGGTTGATCCCGGGGTCCCCAGAACACCACGGGTTGATCCGTACCTCAGTAGGGAAGTAAGCAGGCTCTCTCTCTCTCTCTCTCTCTCTCTCTCTCTCTCTCTCTCTCTCTCTCTCTCTCTCTCTCTCTCTCTCTCTCTCTCACCATACGCAGCACAACAAGAGACTGCCGATATTCTGGCCAATAAAATGGGTCACATATCTGGCGTTACCTTGTGAGGCAACGATGGAGGCAAAGGCGCCAGGAACAACCCAACGAGTGATTCAACGTGTGGTAGTTAAGGATCACGTGACCAGCAGCAGCGTGGGAATGAAGGTCAGCCAGCGTCGGTCTGGCTTCATGACGACCACAACCGTTGCTGTCCTCCTGTGATGGTGTCCCTGGGTGTTGCGCCGTCCCTGGGTGTTGCTCCGTCCCTGGGTGTTGCGCCGTCCCTGGGTGTTGCGCCGTCCCTGGGTGTTGCTCCGTCCCTGGGTGTTGCGCCGTCCCTGGGTGTTGCGCCGTCCCTGGGTGTTGCTCCGTCCCTGGGTGTTGCTCCGTCCCTGGGTGTTGCGCCGTCCCTGGGTGTTGCTCCGTCCCTGGGTGTTGCGCCGTCCCTGGGTGTTGCGCCGTCCCTGGGTGTTGCGCCGTCCCTGGGTGTTGCTCCGTCCCTGGGTGTTGCGCCGTCCCTGGGTGTTGCGCCGTCCCTGGGTGTTGCGCCGTCCCTGGGTGTTGCGCCGTCCCTGGGTGTTGCTCCGTCCCTGGGTGTTGCGCCGTCCCTGGGTGTTGCTCCGTCCCTGGGTGTTGCGCCGTCCCTGGGTGTTGCGCCGTCCCTGGGTGTTGCGCCGTCCCTGGGTGTTGCTCTGTCCCTGGGTGTTGCGCCGTCCCTGGGTGTTGCGCCGTCCCTGGGTGTTGCGCCGTCCCTGGGTGTTGCGCCGTCCCTGGGTGTTGCGCCGTCCCTGGGTGTTGCTCCGTCCCTGGGTGTTGCGCCGTCCCTGGGTGTTGCGCCGTCCCTGGGTGTTGCTCCGTCCCTGGGTGTTGCGCCGTCCCTGGGTGTTGCTCCGTCCCTGGGTGTTGCGCCGTCCCTGGGTGTTGCGCCGTCCCTGGGTGTTGCGCCGTCCCTGGGTGTTGCGCCGTCCCTGGGCGTTGCTCCGTCCCTGGGTGTTGCTCCGTCCCTGGGTGTTGCGCCGTCCCTGGGTGTTGCGCCGTCCCTGGGTGTTGAGCCGTCCCTGGGTGTTGCGCCGTCCCTGGGTGTTGCGCCGTCCCTGGGTGTTGCGCCGTCCCTGGGTGTTGCGCCGTCCCTGGGTGTTGCTCCGTCCCTGGGTGTTGCGCCGTCCCTGGGTGTTGCGCCGTCCCTGGGTGTTGCGCCGTCCCTGGGTGTTGCGCCGTCCCTGGGCGTTGCGCCGTCCCTGGGCGTTGCTCCGTCCCTGGGTGTTGCTCCGTCCCTGGGTGTTGCGCCGTCCCTGGGTGTTGCGCCGTCCCTGGGTGTTGCGCCGTCCCTGGGTGTTGCTCCGTCCCTGGGTGTTGCTCCGTCCCTGGGTGTTGCTCCGTCCCTGGGTGTTGCGCCGTCCCTGGGTGTTGCGCCGTCCCTGGGTGTTGCGCCGTCCCTGGGTGTTGCTCCGTCCCTGGGTGTTGCGCCGTCCCTGGGTGTTGCGCCGTCCCTGGGTGTTGCTCCGTCCCTGGGCGTTGCTCCGTCCCTGGGTGTTGCGCCGTCCCTGGGTGTTGCTCCGTCCCTGGGTGTTGCTCCGTCCCTGGGCGTTGCGCCGTCCCTGGGTGTTGCGCCGTCCCTGGGTGTTGCGCCGTCCCTGGGTGTTGCTCCGTCCCTGGGTGTTGCTCCGTCCCTGGGTGTTGCGCCGTCCCTGGGTGTTGCTCCGTCCCTGGGTGTTGCGCCGTCCCTGGGTGTTGCTCCGTCCCTGGGTGTTGCGCCGTCCCTGGGTGTTGCGCCGTCCCTGGGTGTTGCTCCGTCCCTGGGTGTTGCGCCGTCCCTGGGTGTTGCGCCGTCCCTGGGTGTTGCGCCGTCCCTGGGTGTTGCGCCGTCCCTGGGTGTTGCGCCGTCCCTGGGTGTTGCGCCGTCCCTGGGTGTTGCTCCGTCCCTGGGTGTTGCGCCGTCCCTGGGTGTTGCGCCGTCCCTGGGTGTTGCGCCGTCCCTGTGTTTGCGTAGGTCAGTCTCTGGCTCCTCCTCTGGTCAGTAGGATGATCAAACTGGACTTCCAACAGACAATGTTTTCCCACACTTGTTATTTTTTCTTTGGGACGTATTTCTTTTTCTTACAGATTTGCTTTGAAGTCTCAGACATAATCTGTTTTAACTGTTGGGTCGGTCCTTTGTTTACCCAGGTCTATACCAGGAATAAAAGTTCTTCTTTAACATCATGAACAGTCCTGTTATAATGCACCAACTGAAGTAAATAAAAACCCAGGAAAACATTCGTGGACCTCACTCATATTCGTACAATCACATTCGTGGACCTCACTCATAGTACAATAACATTCGTGGACCTCACTCATATTCGTACAATCACATTCGTGGACCTCACTCATATTCGTACAATCACATTCGTGGACCTCACTCATATTCGTACAATCACATTCGTGGACCTCACTCATATTCGTACAATCACATTCGTGGACCTCACTCATATTCGTACAATCACATTCAGCTAAAACAAATTTATGAATCAGCTTCAGGTGACCGGATCACTTGACTGGTCCGTGTACTGAACTTGTCATTTTCATCTCATCTACGACTCTGTTCATCTACTGCTCTGTTCATCACATCTACTGCTCTGTTCGTCACATCTACTGCTCTGTTCATCTACTGCTCTGTTCATCTACTGCTCTGTTCATCACATCTACTGCTCTGTTCATCACATCTACTGCTCTGTTCATCACATCTACTGCTCTGTTCGTCACATCTACTGCTCTGTTCATCTACTGCTCTGTTCATCTACTGCTCTGTTCATCACATCTACTGCTCTGTTCGTCACATCTACTGCTCTGTTCATCACATCTACTGCTCTGTTCATCTACTGCTCTGTTCATCTACTGCTCAGTTCATCACATCTACTGCTCTGTTCGTCATATCTACTGCTCTGTTCATCACATCTACTGCTCTGTTCATCACATCTACTGCTCTGTTCATCACATCTACTGCTTTGTTCATCACATCTACTGCTCTGTTCCTCTACTGGTCTGTTCATCTCATCTACTGCTCTGTTCTCCTTGCGTTTCTCTCTGTAGCAGGTCAAGTGTTCCTCCATGGTGAGAGAAGCTCTTCAATACACAATAACCCCAAAAGAAACTAAAATGTTCATTATTTATTCTGTGTTCACTACTTAGATTATGTTCCTCTCTCTCTCTCTCTTCCTCAAACTTCTCGTTCATACATCTATTCACATTCTCCTCCATTGATGTTTGTGTTTTCCAACAACGATAAGTGGAAAAATACAGTCACAAATTATCAAAAAAAAAACAAAAGATGTGATGTTAAATATTCCCGTATCCTCTAATTACACGTGTAAACTACTGAAGGCAGTTAGTGGCTGTATACTCAGTCAGGTAAACAAACCATAACAAATATAGTGATTTTAGGGATTATTTTGTTGTTGTTATTCCCTGTAGGTTGCCAGTTTTTGACAAGTTTTATTCCCACACCTAACACACTTCTCTCACACTTTACACACTATTCCCACACCTCACACACACACACACACACACACACACACACACACACACACACACCATCACTCAAGCTCGTTCAATACACCCTTGAGTGAGTTTACAGGTCAATAATACGTACCGTAGGTTGACCTCATTAATTGCTGACCCAATTAATAATTATATTTTTCCTCAACGTGCAAACTATGATCATGACTTACGTTACAGGTTGAACCTTAATAAACATGACGTCACGAGTTCTACATCGCTTGGCTCCCACCGAAGTTCAACACATTGTGTATGAACTCCATCGTACCGTGTGGTACACTGGTGTACAGCATGGTACAGTGGCCCAAGGTACAGCATGGTACAGTGGCCCAAGGTACAGCATGGTACAGTGGCCCAAGGTACAGCATGGTACAGTGTACTGGGTACAGCGTGGTACAAATTATCTTAAATCACGAATGTAAAGGTTAGGTTGGACCAAACACAACCATGTGCAGCTTGTGTCTTGTTGACTGTTTATAGATGGACGAGTGACACGTGATAGGCCACGCTCTGACCTCTCTCTCTCTCTCTCTCTCTCTCTCTCTCTCTCTCTCTCTCTCTCTCTCTCTCTCTCTCTCTCTCTCTCTCTCTCTCTCTATCTATCTATCTATCTCTCGTTCGTATGATCTCAATCTGTCCCTGAAGTTTTGAGTCTCTGCGTTCGAAATCCATAATTGCATCTTGGAACCTGAACGTTTATGTAAAGAAAGGTTATCACACACACACACACACACACACACACACACACACACACACACACACACACACATACACCCGCCGCAGTGACATACATACATAGAGAGAGAGAGAGAGAGAGAGAGAGAGAGAGAGAGAGAGAGAGAGAGAGAGAGAGAGAGAGAGAGAGAAATAAAACTAATTAAAGCAAGCAGGACTGCGGTAAAATTCACCGTGGGACCACGTAATCAAATTTAGCCGTGGGGATCACTGCGCCATTCGGCCCTGTTTACCCAAGGGGAATTCCAACCATATTGTCATGTCCAACCTGCGTGTTGGGCTGGAGACGCAAGAGGATGCTACACCACTCAATCTTATTGTCCGGCAGGGGTGAGTGTTTGCTTCAGATACTGAGGAGTGCCGCCCGTGTCTGCAGGTAGGTGGGGGAGTGGGACCGTATGCTGTAGGATGGTCCGTGTGCGTCCATGTAAGTGAGTGAGGGTCTGTGTGTGTGTGTGTGTGTGTGTGTGTGTGTGCACGTTGTGGCCAAGACTCGTGGATGTAAGACCTGGGATGTTTTTTATTTCAAATGAGATGGTTAGAGGGAGGGAGGTGGGCTATGTGGGACGTGGGGGAGGGGGATAGTTTGACATGAAAGAGAAGAATGACGTCTCTCTCTCTCTCTCTCTCTCTCTCTCTCTCTCTCTCTCTCTCTCTCTCTCTCTCTCTCTCTCTCTCTCTCTCTCTCTCTCTTCGACGCCCCCTGGACATTCTGGCTGGTGATTTATGGCAACCTAGACCCTAAAGTAGCAGGTTGCCATCCATCGCCATAAAACTCTCAGCCCAACTCATGTCTCCTGCAGAGATAATGTCTTGCTCTCAAATCTTCTCTCTTTATCATCACCACAGGAATTTTCACAACTTAAATAACGACAGGCCTATTCCTCTCTTTTCTAAGATACTTCGTGTGTGTGTGTGTCTGTATTCTAGATTAGATAGGGAGACAGACAGACAGACAGACAGATCTGTATGTATGCCAATGTTTCTTCAGGAATGCCACTCAGATCTTAAAGAAGTGTGAGGCGCCTGGAAGGGTTTACTGAAGATGATCTCGTCTGAATATTACACTGGATAAAACGAGTTTATGACTAATTAACAAAAATGGAAAATATATGCAAATCTAAGTTATGAATTACATTGCGAGTTGAAGATTTGGACGTTATTCTGCAAAGACTCTGTCTGGGAGGTTGTATTG
>NC_092255.1:1265666-1280666 GCF_036320965.1 Panulirus ornatus | reverse complement strand
CAGACAAAGCCCTCAGACCTTCACAGAGACTTAAGCCTTAAGACGTCTCTTGGAGGGCGTGTTGGGAGAGGTTTTGAGGTGGAAGATGATGCTTGGAGTAGTGTTTGTACATGTGTAGGTGGACGATTGTGGAACTCAGTGGATTAAAGAAGGAGAGAAATCCATCCAAGAAATTACTATGCTCATTTCTACCCAAAACTTGCAAGAGATAGATCAATAAATGCTGCTTTGGTGTAGTTCCAACCATATCCCTTACTTAGACAGACAGATAGATAGATAAATAAAAGTATGCAGATAGATAGATATGCACGGAGGATAGTTATAAGTATGGAGAGAGAGAGAGAGAGAGAGAGAGAGAGAGAGAGAGAGAGAGAGAGAGAGAGAGAGAGAGAGAGAGAGAGAGAGAGAGAGAGAGAGAGAGAGAGAGTCTACTTAACACTCAACATTTAAAAACATTAGTACACAGTATTGCTGTATCATTTAAAGCCGATTAAATATCAAAATAGTTCCAGCACTGGTAACTCACCACATGGGAGTTGCCAAGTCGATTTTACTTTCTTCCTAATCAAGGATTATCAACTTTTCATTAATAGGATATAAGCTGTAAGAGCCTAATTACAAGTTGCTAAACACAGCAATTAAGTTTGATAATTGAGGGAGGGTTTAACAAGGTAATTAATTGAATTACAATTACCTGACGAAGATTTAGGTCAGGACTGACAGATTTAAGTTTTAGGTAAGGTTAGATTCTAAGATTTTAAGTCATATCTATGTCTGAATAACTTTTAAAGGACTGAATTTAGAAGGAATTATACCAAAGCAAACTTTTAAGAATCTTTAGTTAGTTTCAACTCTTAAAAGTTTTACGTTAAAGTAAACCCTTAAATATTTTATGTTCTATATTTGATTATAATCGTCAAGTTTTTAAGTCTTAGTGAATATTTGATTGACTTAAGTTTAACGAAAACCTGAAGATTCTAAGAAGAAATTAACCTTATGGAAAGATGTAATGTGTTAGACAGTAGTGATGTAAGATGTATGAATTTAGTTACCTTTAAGTTTTCAAGTCTTAGTTCACAACAAACTTGGATAGAGTAAATCAAAGTTACAAGTTATTTAAGGCTTAACCATAGCAAGACTTCAGTTAGACCTACAACTTCACACTGCAGACTTTATAATATCATATTAAATGCAAAGTGTTTTAAACCTGAAGTTTTCGTATCGTGAATTAAGTCTTCTCTTGTAAAAACCGGACATAAAACGTCGTCTTTTAAATCACCTATGAAAGACTAAGTTATATTGACGTATCTAAACTTATCATGAATAGAAAACAATACATCTTAAACGTTCCAAATATTCTGTGACATCTGTGAGCTGCAGCAAACTCAATATTTTTTTCAGTACAGCAAAGATCATTTTTAATTTAGTATTGTTAGTTATATTCAAGCTAAAATCTCATCCAATCTCTTATCAAGTCGTAATATCATTAAGATGTTATCTAATCAAAATGGGATTTGATAAAGCTCTGAACTATTTATCTACGATAAAGATCGTTTGTGATCTGATTACCTTGTGGCCTTTGCTGGGGCAATGTAGCTGTTGTCTTGGCTAAGTAATCAGTTCAAACAATCGATGGGCCATATTGACCGAGCACTCCACTGATAACAGTAGTGGCTGGCCAATCCCTGGGTCATCTACTCTGATATCAACCAATTAAAATGTTGATTAGATTTACTCAACACTGAACATGTTATGTCCATCATTAACTCGGTCACGTGACCATCCAGCGTGAGCCATGATAGTTTGTCATCCGCTTACATGACTGACCAGCAACCAAAATAGAAATATCACAACAACCAACTGACCTCCCAGACGTAGCCAGCTTGGTTGTGCCTCAGTCATAACAACCAAATGCTATGTCTGTGTCTGACAACACCTCCATAACCACACGGTACAACCACAACCATTTTTCAAGCAACCTAAACAACAACCATTAGGAATTTTGTTATAACAGTCTATCAACCACATACCCTCCTCCACCTACCACAGCAACCAGACACCCTCCTCCACCTACCACAGCAACCAGACACCCTCCTCCACCTACCACAGCAACCAGACACCCTCCTCCACCTACCACAGCAACCAGACACCCTCCTCCACCTACCACAGCAACCAGACACCCTCCTCCACCTACCACAGCAACCAGACACCCTCCTCCACCTACCACAGCAACCAGACACCCTCCTCCACCTACCACAGCAACCAGACACCCTCCTCCACCACCTACAGCAACCACATACCCTCCTCCACCTACCACAGCAACCAGACACCCTCCTCCACCACCTACAGCAACCACATACCCTCCTCCACCTACCACAGCAACCAGACACCCTCCTCCACCTACCACAGCAACCAGACACCCTCCTCCACCTACCACAGCAACCAGACACCCTCCTCCACCACCTACAGCAACCACATACCCTCCCCCACCTACCACAGCAACCACACACCCTCCTCCACCTACCACAGCAACCAGACACCCTCCTCCACCACCTACAGCAACCACATACCCTCCCCCACCTACCACAGCAACCAGACAGCCTCCTCCACCACCTACAGCAACCACATACCCTCCTCCACCAACCACAGCAACCAGACACCCTCCTCCACCACCTACAGCAACCACATACCCTCCCCCACCTACCACAGCAACCACACACCCTCCTCCACCACCTACAGCAACCACATACCCTCCCCCACCTACCACAGCAACCACACACCCTCCTCCACCACCTACAGCAACCACATACCCTCCCCCACCTACCACAGCAACCACACACCCTCCTCCACCACCTACAGCAACCACATACCCTCCCTCACCTACCACAGCAACCACACACCCTCCTCCACCACCTACAGCAACCACATACCCTCCTCCACCAACCACAGCAACCAGACACCCTCCTCCACCACCTACAGCAACCACATATCCTCCTCCACCTACCACAATAACCACACAGTTCCGTCCCTCCTGTGTTCTCCAGCGTATGGTGTTCTCCAACTCGTGTTCTCTAGCATGTGTTCTCCAGTCTGTTGTGTTCTTCTGCTTATGTTCTCTAGCCTGTGTTCTCTAATTTGTGTTCTTCAACTTGTGCTCTGAGTTATCAGTTGTTCTCTCCCTTGGGTCTCTTTTGCCAAGAGTTATTCTTATCAACATTTGAAGATATGAAGTTTGGAATGTACGTCATTCCCTGGAAATTCCCTGTGTCTGTCTGGAGATTATATTCTGGACGCAGACATTTCCACGTTGTCTGCTCAAAAGCAATTAACAGGAAAATAAATTGAAAGGAGATTTCTTTTCGAAGGTTTCCTTCTCTCTTCATCTAATTATAGATACAATTTAGAAAGCTTTTAGCGGTTGAGAAATGTGTTAAGAAGATTACTTCCTGTATGTTTCCCAACCACGGGGCAGGCACTGTCTTCACTCTTGTTGATTCGGTCGAAAATCCTAGTGTTAGTCATTCGCTAGAGGGCCTCGTGTGTGTGTGTGTGTGTGTGTGTGTTGTACACTGCTACCTTGTATGTGTCCAGTGTTCCTCTATATAGTTACCGTGGGAGAGGAGAGCAGTGCCAGGTATTGTAAGCGGCACCAGCGCCTCTCGGGCCACACTGCCTCACAGCCAAAATGAATTTGAATATACGAGAGAGAATTTCCCAGCCTGGGCTACACAGAGGGACGAGTTGCTCATGTGATACACAGAGTGACTCTCTCTCTCTCTCTCTCTCTCTCTCTCTCTCTCTCTCTCTCTCTCTCTCTCTCTCTCTCTCTCTCTCTCGCCCTTCTACTCCTCAATCAACCCTAATGGATCCGGACATGCAACCCTTTCACGTCGATTATTTGCTCCACCAGCTTTCCTTCATCCGGCAGGCTTCTTTCATCTATCGGCCTTCCTTCATCCGCCAGGCTTCTTTCATCTATCGGCCTTCCTTCATCCGCCAGGCTTCTTTCATCTATCGGCCTTCCTTCATCCGCCAGGCTTCTTTCATCTATCGGCCTTCCTTCATCCGCCAGGCTTCTTTCATCTATCGGCCTTCCTTCATCCGCCAGGCTTCTTTCATCTATCGGCCTTCCTTCATCCGCCAGGCTTCTTTCATCTATCGGCCTTCCCTTGTCTAGAGGCTTCCTCTGTTCTTCAGATTTCTTTCATCCACCAGGCATCCTCATCCACCAGCCTTACTTCATCCATAAGCCTTTATTCATTCGCCAGACTTTTTTCACCCACCCGTTGTAAGGGGCTCCTGCATGCTCACACAGCTGCACACCAAAATGGAGCAGGGTAAGGTGGGCACCTGTAGGGCGAAGACGTCCTCGGTATAGCAATACTCTTTTTTTTTTCAAATTACAACACTACAACCCTTCCTGGCAAGCCTGTAAGTAGCGGATATCTACAGATAACATCGGTGAAGCAAGAGGAAAAGATCTGAACTTCCAGTTCTCACTAGTGGCATGTGGCCCTGGCATGATGTGTTGAGGGATAGGATTGGAAATGTATACAGGAAAAAAATTATCTGAGTTTGCATGGAGTTTTTTCAAGAGTTTCGCCACAAGAATAATCTTCATCAGGGGGTAAATAACCTTCATCAGGGGGTAAATAACCTTCATCAGGGGGTAAAAAAGAAAAACGAGCCAGGGGGTAAATGTCGATAGTTTACCTCGAATTTACAATAATTTTCCTCACAAAAACAACTCTGAGGACGGAGTCAATGTTGGTTGTTTACTTCCTGTTTACAATATTTTTTTAAGAGAGTGTTTGGGGAGTGGGGAGAGAGGGGGGAAAGGAAGGCCAAAATTAAACCATGGACTCATTGTGGAGATGCGAACCCAGGTCCCTCGTCTTCAAGGGGTGGGTGGCATAACCAATAAACCATGTCTCGGCATGATGGTAGAAGGAAGGTAAGTGGTGTTGGTGGTGACCTGACCTGTGTACGTTCTGACTGTTGCTCTCTGAAGACGATTTCTAGTTGAGCTACACACCACAGTTATCCTCCAGGATGCTGGGTCATGTACGCATCAGGTCAAAGGTCAGTTCATCAAATTCAAGGATTATATGGATGTGGTCAAGTATCGTACCGTCGTGTGCAAGTATCGTACCGTCGTCTTCAAGTATCGTACCGTTGTGTTCAAGTATCGTACCGTCGTCTTCAAGTATCGTACCGTTGTGTTCAAGTATCGTACCGTCGTGTTCAAGTATCGTACCGTCGTCTTCAAGTATCGTACCGTTGTGTTCAAGTATCGTACCGTCGTGTTCCAGTATCTTACCGTCGTGTTCAAGTATCGTACCGTCGTGTTCAAGTATCTTACCGTCGTGTTCAAGTATCGTACCTGTCGTGTTCAAGTATCGTACCGTCGTCTTCAAGTATCGTACCGTCGTGTTCAATTATCGTACCGTCGTCTTCAAGTATCGTACCGTCGTGTGCAAGTATCGTACCGTCGTGTGCAAGTATCGTACCGTCGTGCTATTCCCATCATAACCCATTCCTAAGTCCATCTTCACGTATGACTCTGGTGTGTATTGAGAACACAATGAGGCAGGCAACGTCTGAACTGGTTCTCGTGTCTGTCTGTACAAGCAATCAGGCAACTTCTGCTGGTGTGTCTGCATGATGGTGCCTGACAGACACCATTACCATACTGAGTTCCCAGATGTTGTGAGTAACTCTCTCTCTCTCTCTCTCTCTCTCTCTCTCTCTCTCTCTCTCTCTCTCTCTCTCTCTCTCTCTCTCTCTCTCTCTCTCTATCTATCTATCTCTCTCTCTCTCCCTCAACATAATACATTCAAATATGGTATATTTTGTTCTCTCAAGTGTTTACATCATTTCAACTTCCTGTGATCTTATTCAGATGGACTTTAACGATATATATATATATATATATATATATATATATATATATATATATATATATATATATATATATATAGAGAGAGAGAGAGAGAGAGAGAGAGAGAGAGAGAGAGAGAGAGAGAGACTTGATGTTAACCCTGCAACTTGCCTGTGCCCCCAGAGAGGGCGGCACGTTGTCACCGCCAGAGTTCTGGGGTTCGACACCACTGCAGGGGTGTGCCAGCCACACACCAGAAACAAGCTAAATACACTTGACAGCCACCTCTCCGGGTTGGTTCAAAACTTTTTTATTTTTCCAATTTTTTAATTTTTTGGGTCAGTTGAGAAGCCGTAAAATCTCTCTCTCTCTCTCTCTCTCTCTCTCTGTCTCTCTCTCTCTCTCTCTCTCTCTCTCTCTCTCTCTCTCTCTCTCTCTCTAAATATATACATATACACGCATGTATGTATTGTGTGTGTGTGTGTGTGTGTGTGTGTGTGTGTGTGTGTGTGTGGATGGAGGGAGGGGTGTTTGTGCTTGTGCATGCGCGACACTTTTTCCACAAGCAAAGACAATTCTTTCAGTATGAGAGAGAGAGAGAGAGAGAGAGAGAGAGAGAGAGAGAGAGAGAGAGAGAGAGAGAGAGAGAGAGAGAGAGAGAGAGAGAGAGAGAGAGCCATGTTCACATACGTATAACTCGCCAAGCAGTAACCAAGCGTCCAGCCAACTCAGTCTTCACTCCACTAGACGTATCTTCATTTCCCAGACATGTAAGAGGTACGCTCTCTAGTGTACATCCTGGACACAGACCACCTCTCCAACATTACCAAACATAGATTGAACATACCACATGACCCCCCCTCATGCTCAGGGCACAACACATGACCCCCCTCATGCTCAGGGCACTAACACATGACCCCCTCATGCTCAGGGCACAACACATGACCCCCTCATGCTCAGGGAACAACGTCCACATTCATCTTACAGTATCGCAACACCTACATGTTGATCACATATTAACCTGTAACCCGTGTGTGCTGCAGGAGCCATGAAGGATGCGATCTTGGTGAAGCAACATAAGTAGATAGATGCGTTGATGGATTTACAAAATGATTACACACTTTCACATACTCGTTCATCACAAAGTCTTTACCAATAAGAAACCAGGATCGAGGTAGAAGGAATCAACATAGCTACTAACCATCTCCCTACCTCATTCAAATAATACGTCAGACCTGAGACACAAACCTGCTATATTTACATATACATCGGGAATATAAATGATCTAATATATATACATACCAATCCCATCTACATATCTTTAGATGGGAGCCTACCTCTTGGCTTCTGGAAATGTAAACATTGAAATGAGAGTAAATGATACAGTCTTTCTTTTTGGTATATCATTTCCAAGTAACTTTCTTATTACAAAATGTTTTCTCTCGGTAGAAATATACAAATTTTTATCAATTATATGGAATAACAGGAAAACATTTCGCTTGGTGTAATCTATTTTTCAGCGTAAAGTTGAAATCACAAAACAAGTGATTCTCATTTGACTGTCGGAAGGCAAACATGAAAAGGATTTTCGATGATGATGATGATGATGATGATGATGATGATGATGATGATGATCATGACGATGTTGATGATGATGATGATGATGATGATAATAATGATGATTATATGGATGACGATGATAATGATAATGAAAATGGTGATGTTGATAATAATAATGATAATGATAATAATGATGATAGTGATAGCAATGATAATGATAGTAGTAGTAGTAGTAATGATGATAATAATAATGAAAATAATAATAATAATAATAATAATAATAATAATAATAATAATAATAATAATAATAATAATAATAATAATAATAATAATAATCATAATGATAATAATGATAATAGAATGATAATGATAATGAAAAGAAGAAGAAGAAGAAGAAGAAGAAGAAGAAGAAGAAGAAGAGATAGACCTGGATGATAATACTGTTCTACGTACGAACACATTCACATGTTCAGTGGTCGACCATTCAGAATGGCATCTTTCAGAACAATTGTGCATTACAGGGAAAAATCCTCAGTTCACGCCGGGCGTAACTCCCCGTTATGGCGGGAAAAATTTCCGCTGAAAAGAGAAATTTGGTGTCGGATGTGGGAAATTTCCCCGCCATATGCAGCGCCTACCAGGCAGTGGTGGGGAAATTTCATTTAGTAGCAGGGAGAAATGTTTAAAAAAAAATGGATGCGAAAATGTACAGATTAATTTGTAAGATACATAACCCAAGAAGGTACGAAATATGATGATACCCACACGCCATGTTTCAGACCCCCAACAAAAGACCCTACCCCCACCCCATAACAAGAGCCCCCCACCAACGACCTCTCTAACAATAGACACAGTCCACGACCTCCCCTAACAAAAGGTCCTGCCCTTGACCTCTCTAACAATAGACAAAGTCCACGACCTCCCCTAACAAAAGGTCCTGCCCTTGACCTCTCTAACAATAGACACAGTCCACGACCTCCCCTAACAAAAGGTCCTGCCCTTGACCTCTCTAACAATAGACACAGTCCACGACCTCCCCTAACAAAAGGTCCTGCCCTTGACCTCTCTAACAATAGACACAGTCCACGACCTCCCCTAACAAAACGTCCTGCCCTTGACCTCTCTAACAAAAGCCCTCGAATCCACTAAGTCATGGTACTTGACCCCATGACAAAATGTCCTCCTCAGACCCTATTAACAAAAGACCCTCTTAAAGACCCCTGTAAAAAGCCCTCCCACACGACCCCTACTAACAAATGACCCTTCCCTTGACCTAACAAAAACCCTCTACAAGACCACTTAACAAAAGATTCCACCTTGATAACCACCTGACGAAACAAAAACATCTCAAGACCCCCCTACCAAATTCTCCTTTCCAGGACCCTTACACCCAGAAAAGACCACCCTGTCCCTGACCCCCACCAGCATGAGGCCCCTGAAGGCTGTGGTCCCGTGGGGCGTCGTCCGTTCAGCCCTAGGGGGGATGGCGGCCTGGCTCTGCCCACCCCTGCCTGCCTGCCTACCTAACATATTGATCCTCCTGATCATTGCCCCACACGAGTAGGCCTTCCTGTAGGTCCATCTGCACGCACGTGTGGCTCCCCCCTCACCCGCTCCACCATCACTACCCCCCCTCTCTCTCTCTCTCTCTCTCTCTCTCTCTCTCTCTCTCTCTCTCTCTCTCTCTCTCTCTCTCTCTCTCTCTCTCTCTCTCCTTTTAAGACCTGCCCCCTTTATAACAACAACTATTTCTTCTAGGATGATCTGAGTATTCCCCTGTTTCATAAGAAGCATCACCATCCTAGGAACTGATTGCACGGTGCTAATTACATGTAAGCATTATCATCCTGGAAAAAAATCAGTTTTTCTAATCCTAGGAAAGTAAGAACTCTGGGTATAAATGTATTTTTACAATCCTAGGAAAATAATATATTTTTTTCTCTAAATCACACTCCTGCGTTCTCCCTACGTCATAAAGCCGTCCAATTACCTTACTGGGGAAAGATGAATATGATAATGTGACTCACAGCTAAAGAACGGAGAGGTAGTCCTCTCCCACACCTCCAGATGGGAGAGGTAGTCCTCTCCCACACCTCCAGATGGGAGAGGTAGTCCTCTCCCACACCTCCAGATGGGAGAGGTAGTCCTCTCCCACACCTCCAGATGGGAGAGGTAGTCCTCTCCCACACCTCCAGATGGGAGAGGTAGTCCTATCCCACACCTCCAGATGGGAGAGGTAGTCCTCTTCCACACCTCCAGATGGGAGAGGTAGTCCTATCCCACACCTCCAGATGGGAGAGGTAGTCCTCTTCCACACCTCCAGATGGGAGAGGTAGTCCTATCCCACACCTCCAGATGGGAGAGGTAGTCCTATCCCACACCTCCAGATGGAGAGGTAGTCCTCTCCCACACCTCCAGATGGGAGAGTTAGTCCTATCCCGCAACTTGAGAGAAGAGAGGTAGTGGCTGGTGTCATCAGTTCCTCCTTAATGTATCCTTCTCATCAGGTCCTCCAGATCCTGACTACCATCTCCTGCACCTCTCCCTCCATCTCACAATGTACTGCTTCCTTTATCTCATCCTACAAACACCTTCTTCCTTCATTTATCACCAGCATATCTCCCTTACCAGCAAGTCTGCACACTCCCTGTTCCACCTATTCCACACTCTCTTAACTCCTCTCCCAGCGCCGGAGGGGATCGCTCCCTTTCCACATCAGTCTGGCTAAACTCTCATATAAATCTTGCCAGTCTGGGTACAAGCTCTTGAAAAATTCAGTTTATATTTCTCAGTGATGGCTAGTTTGTTACCACCTGAATATTGTTTGTTGGTCAAAGTTCTTGTAAGATTTATCGAAGGTAAGATGAAGCTTTGTGTACGTGAGTGTGCTGGTGCGTGGAGTGTGTGTGTGTGTGTGTGTGTGTGTGTGTGTGTGTGTGTGTGTGTGGAGCAGCTTGAGGTATGTGGTAGGTGTGCTGTGAGTTGAGTGTTTATAAGGTAAGCCTTACCTGGGGGACTGTTCATAATGTTGGAGACGCACACTGTGGTTATAGTGATTGAGCGACACACTGGACGACCCTGGCAGTGTCTCAGACAGACAGACAGACAGACAGACAGACAGACAGACAGACAGACAGACAGACAGACAGACAGACAGACAGACAGGGAGACAGACAGGCAGGCAGACAGACATAATATCTGGTCCAACCTTTCGTCATAGTTCAAATTTTCTCCATCTCATAAAAGCTTCCAAATATATCCCCCACCTTAGAGGCCAAATACCGCAGTGTGCTTCAGGGAAAATCGTCCTAAATCATCCACTTATCATGTTTTTTCCCCCAGGCGGGAAAAATCATGATTGATTCATTACGGAGTTTCGACCTTAAGTGAGGCGGCTGGATTGACTGCATAAGATGGGTGTTGGGTTCAAGAGGAGGCGATATACTTTATGTATATGTATCTTAAATCATTATCATTATCATCATTATTGTTATTATCATTATCATCATTATTGTTATTATCATTATCATCATTATTGTTATTATCATTATCATCATTATTGTTATTATCATTATCATCATTGCAGGTGATAAGGAAAGTTGTACCTCAAATTGTGAGGGTTAATCCGGCCAGACTCGTCCGCTTCCTCATACGTTTATGAGACACAACATTTCATCTCATGATCCTGGGCCACTGCACGGGTCTGTCCCTGCCACACAAACTCACAACTTGACTAAGTCACTTTACAAGTTTGGCTTCGATTCTGAGTTCAAAACTTTCAATCGTCACGACTGACACGAAGGAAGGCAGTCTGTCTTGGTGGTCGTGGATATTTCGTATGATAATCGTTGGTTGTACAACTGTTGGGGTTACGGTCAGAGTGAAGATGTCTTCATGTGAGTCTGCATGTTTGCATCTGTTCATGTGACAGTTTCTTGCAGAGATTTTCAAAGGCTCAGACATTTCAGCAGTACGATCTCTCTCTCTCTCTCTCTCTCTCTCTCTCTCTCTCTCTCTCTCTCTCTCTCTCTCTCTCTCTCTCTCTCTCTCTCTCTCTCCTTCGTCGAAGAATTTCTTTTACACATTTCCTCCACATTTTTAACAGATTTTCTCAATACAATTCTTACTTGTAAAAGATTTTCCCGATCCATATTTTGTTGCAGCATTCCTTATTCCCATATTTGTGATTAACAAAGACAATTATAAAACTATGGAGACAAGAATATCAACTATGACTAAATAATGCTAATAGATCTTATTTACAAAATATGAAAACGATTTTGAAGTTGTTATTAATAACATTATGAAATATGATAAATCAGTAAAGTAGATCTAAGATAAAGTTATAGTAAGGAACATCTTATGTTGAGTAGACTACATCTGCCAGGGCTGGCTGGCAGCGAGAACTTCTCCTTGTGCACAAACTTCTCAATTTCTGGCCAGGTAAGACGTGTTTCATCCGTCACTCAGAACGGTTTTGAATAAAAACGATTTGATCCTTATATAAGATAAGGTTAACCCATGAATGATATAAGATAAGGTTAACCCATGAATGATATAAGGTTAGGTTTTGATCAAGATAAAGGCTAGTCTTTGAGCATGCTACGTCACCCCATAAAGATGATAACTCATTCCTTGAGCATGACAACTAAGGCCTTAAGGCATGGCAACTTAGCCTTTAAGTAATGCAGGTTGACCTCTTCATTATGGCAACGTAATCTTTAGATAAAACAAATTAACTCCTTCAGTATGGCCTCATACTCTATGAGCACGACAACCAAACTCACTTCAACTCATAATGCACCTAAACCAGTTTAATCCAGCAGACTGAGTTAATATTTTACTCCACCTTCAGTTCCCTGCACCAAACTGCCTCTCCTCTCATTAAACTTACTTAATTAGTTTTAGATTCAGATCTTCAAAATGTGGCTTTTTATTTTTACTATATCACTGAGCCTCCAGGTCAAGTGGAGGTGGTAATCACACGGTCACATCTCCATGTGATAATGTTAGGAACGCTTCTCTATGTGATAACCTCATGCTAAAGACGCCTTCCCATGTGATGACCTGATCCCACTGACACCTCCTCATGTGATAATCGTACGCCCACGACGCACTAAACGTGTCTCTATGTGATAACCTCAACCCAAGGATTCTTCCTTCATGTGATAACCTGAAGACGAGGAAATCTTTCTGATCCTGACTGTAAGAATTTCCCATCCCTCTGTAACTCCTCATTGTTCAGTCGAGTCCTTAAAGGTCATTATCGTAACCCTTTCGCTGTCTTCTCCCAGTGGGCAACCATGTTTCATGGGGTTGAATCACTGGGTTTCATTAGCTCAGTTATCTTCAACATAAGGATTCATTTTCCATTTGCGGTAGAGTTATGTTGGTAGGCTGTCCTTCCCATGGGATTATGTTATCTTAAATTATCGGTTTTCGTGTGGGTAAAGATAACAAATGACGGTTCTAGTACATCTGAAGTTATAACAAGTTATTGAGAGCATCATCTTGAACACCTCCCTCCCTGCTCAGTGTTGTGAAGGTTGTATGTTTTACATGTTCCTGGCTTATATCTCATCGCTTCCTTCCTTCCTATGATTCTTGTATCCCACAATCTATTTTCTACATTCTCATCAATACAATCATGTATTACGTGTGGTGGTCTGCTGATCACTGACGAGCGAGCGGCTGTACAGTGACAACTGCCCCCGCGAGACATCTTGAAACGTCTCAGCAGCAAAGTTTCTGGAAACTCAGTGTTGACATCTGGAAAGGTCATATGTCAAGGTCAGGGTCATAGGGTCTACTTCCTGACAGTATCAACGGAGAAATAGGGCGCAACGTGGAGCAGGTCACCGAGACTATAGCTTCTTGTGTTCCTCTCGCGTCTTGAACTTGTTAAGTTCAAGGTTATAGTAAGTGTTGAGTTCTGGTCTTATTACCACAGAGGAAGGAGAGGCAGCTCTTGACGAGGCGGAAGACATGAAGAACCCCGTCTGGAGCAGCTCCACCAGATCTTGGCCACTCGAGATCCTTTGACTGTGTCCCTGGGAGGCTCAAGACCCGACCAGAGGACCTCGCGATGAAGGGTTCGACACGGTTGCGACACGTCGAAGTCCTCTCGCTGTCTTCCGTCAAGGTGTTCGAAACTCTGGAGCCATGATTGTTATCTTGTTTATACTGCAACTGACGTTTTGTATAGCCACATAGACGAACACACTGGTACACACACACACGTGTATACACGGACAAACGTACACGCATACACATACAAACACTCAAGGCAGACACACACACACACAATATATATATATATATATATATATATATATATATATATATATATATATATATATATATATATATATATATATATATCCCCTGGGGATAGGGGATTAAGAATACTTCCCACGTATTCCCTGCGTGTCGTAGAAGGCGACTAAAAGGGGAGGGAGCGGGGGGCTGGAAATCCTCCCCTCTCGGTTTTTTTTTTTTTTTTCAATTTTCCAAAAGAAGGAACAGAGAATTGGGCCAGGTGAGGGTATTCTCTCAAAGGCCCAGTCCTCTGTTCTTAACGCTACCTCGCTAATGCGGGAAATGGCAAATAGTTTGAAAGAAAAGAAATATATATATATATGCATAGATAGATAGATAGATAGATAGATAGAGAGAGAGAGAGAGAGAGAGAGAGAGAGAGAGAGAGAGAGAGAGAGAGAGAGAGAGAGAGAGAGAGAGAGAAGGGGGGGGGGGGGGAGAGGAGGAGATTCCTGTAAATGATCATCAACTTCCCAAGACTTAACCTAAAATTCAGCCTCTATCCCCATCCCAATCCGTGGGTGAGGTCATTAGCCTCTCTCTCTCTCTCTCTCTCTCTCTCTCTCTCTCTCTCTCTCTCTCTCTCTCTCTCTCTCTCTCTCTCTGCCACACAGGCCTCTCATTCGTCAAGCCACATCACCTCTCCTCTCTGCCAGGTCAGGTCACCGGGCACGCCCACATCAGGCCATGTTGACCCGTCTCTCGTCTAACTTTCTCCATTGAATACCAACTTTACTGACTTGCCTTAATTGGCAAGGCTCGGGGAGATTATGGACGCTGGGCCTATTTCCTGTGTTTTTTGATGTCAGAATTGTATCTTATAACGTACGATTTACGCTCTCGTTGGCGAAATCATTTTCCTGTACACTTAACATCTTTTCAACTCTAATGGTTTGTTCTTTGACATCAAAATTGCATCATACAATGTATGATTTTCATCTTTTGTGGAATGTTTCATGTGTGCTTAACACTGTTTTTCTCCAGATGTTGCCAGCTGGTGTTTGTGTTGTTGTCCGTAAGGGCTATTTTGTTCTACGGTTCGTGGAGAACATTGTTCTTCTTAAGCCGAACACCGATCTGTTCACTAGATGCGAGAGGAATGTTACTCTACTTAACTTTGATCTTTTTGATAAGTTGAACAAATGTCTTCACTTACCAGGACTCGTGTAAGTGTTCTTGGAAGTTCATCACAGAACATTATATTTGTTCTTCTTATTGTATTTCCTATGGATACTGCCCAG
>NC_092255.1:1248166-1260666 GCF_036320965.1 Panulirus ornatus | reverse complement strand
CAAGGGTCGTACCGTCGTGCTCAAGGGTCGTACCGTCGTGTTCAAGGGTCGTACCGTCGTGCTCAAGGGCCGTACCGTCGTGTTCAAGGGTCGAACCGTCGTGTTCAAGGGCCGTACCGTCGTGTTCAAGGGTCGTACCGTCGTGTTCAAGGGTCGTACCGTCGTGTGTACAGGTTTCGCTACCCTGGGGACGTAAGCCACCTCAGATCTGACGACACCAGTCACATCGTCCCACTCTCACGTGACCACAGCCACGCTCCGTGACACTCCTGAACTTGTCCTCTCCTATTGGAGAGTCAGTCTGTCCAGGGACGGAAGTAGGGTTGTCAACGTCCCGGGACGGAAGTAGGGTTGTCAACGTCCCGGGACGGAAGTAGGGTTGTCTACGTCCCGGGACGGAAGTAGGGTTGTCAACGTCCCGGGACGGAAGTAGGGTTGTCTACGTCCCGGGACGGAAGTAGGGTTGTCTACGTCCCGGGACGGAAGCAGGGTTGTCTACGTCCCGGGACGGAAGCAGTGTTGTCTACGTCCCGGGACGGAAGTAGGGTTGTCTAGTGATACGGCACAGTTTCAACTGTCGTGTTAGATGGAAGCATAACGGTTGTCAACTCGAGGAAGAGAGCTTGTCTACATCCGGACGCATCAGGTTGTAGGGAATCGGACAACAAGATAGGGTTAACATACAACCACACAGCACAGTAGGTGTTGTCAAGTCCGGAAGATAAGTAGGGTCATGATCACAGTCACCTGGGGGAGCAGGCTTGCATACGATAGGTGGACGAGACACAAGCTGTGTTGTCATGTACACCGTACGTAGATGGGTTGTCTGTCCCACATAAGCATGGGTTGATCAACTGTTGGTGCGAATGCATGACCCCGACAGCAAGATGGGTGTGTCATGCATGACCCGACAACACAGGTTGCAATCCAGATGGGCGTCATGCATGACCCACCATGCACCATGATGGAGGGGTCATGCATGACCCACCAGCACATGAATGGGTGTGTCATGCAGGACCCCACATGCAGCATGATGGTTGTGCTCATGCATGACCCCACGCATGACAGCATATGGTGTGGTCATGCATGACCCCCATCACCATGATAGGGTGTGTCATGCTGACCCCAGCAGCATGATGGTGTGGTCATGCATGACCCCCATGCACCATGATGGTGTGTGTCATGCATGACCCCACCATGCACGCATGATGGAGTGGTCATGCATGACCCCGACTGACATGATGGTGTGTCATGCATGACCCACCAGCACATGATGGTGTGTGTCATGCATGACCCCACCATCAGCATGATGGTGTGTCATGCATACCCCACCTGCAGCATGATGGTGTGGTCATGCATGACCCCACATGCAGCATGAGTGGGTCTGCTGACCCCACCATGACGATGATGGTGTGCGTACTGCATGACCCCACCATGCACGCATGATGGTGTGGGTCATGCATGACCCCACCATGACACATGATGGTGTGTCATGCATGCCCCACCTGCACATGATGGTGTGTGTCATGCATGACCCCACCATACAGCATATGGTGTGTGTACATGCATGACCCCACCATACACAGATGGTGTGTGTCATGCAGACCCCACCATGACACGCATGATGGTGTGGTCATGCATGACCCCACCATACAACATGATGGTGTGGTCATGCATGACCCACCATCACACATGATGGTGTGTGTCATGCATGACCCACCATACAGCATGATGGTGGTGTCATGCATGACCCCACCATACAGCATGATGGTGTGTACATGCATGACCCCACCATACCATTATGTATCTGTTGTACATGCATGACCCCACCATGCAGCATGATGGTGTGCGTCATGCATGACCCCACCATGCACCATGATGGTGTGTGCCATGCATGACCCCACCATGCACCATGATGGTGTGTCATGCATGACCCACCATGCACCATGATGGTGTGTGTCATGCATGACCCCACCATGCAGCATGATGGTGTGTGTCATGCATGACCCCACCATGCACCATGATGGTGTGTGTCATGCATGACCCCACCATGCACCATGATGGTGTGTGTCATGCATGACCCCACCATGCACCATGATGGTGTGTGTCATGCATGACCCCACCATGCACCATGATGGTGTGTGTCATGCATGACCCCACCATGCACCATGATGGTGTGCGTCATGCATGACCCCACCATGCACCATGATGGTGTGCGTCATGCATGACCCCACCATGCACCATGATGGTGTGCGTCATGCATGACCCCACCATGCAGCATGATGGTGTGCGTCATGCATGACCCCCACCATGCAGCATGATGGTGTGCGTCATGCATGACCCCCCCATGCACCATGATGGTGTGTGTCATGCATGACCCCACCATGCACCATGATGGTGTGTGTCATGCATGACCCCACCATGCACCATGATGGTGTGTGTCATGCATGACCCCACCATGCACCATGATGGTGTGTGTCATGCATGACCCCACCATGCACCATGATGGTGTGTGTCATGCATGACCCCACCATGCAGCATGATGGTGTGTGTCATGCATGACCCCACCATGCACCCATGATGGTGTGTGTCATGCATGACCCCACCATGCACCATGATGGTGTGTGTCATGCATGACCCCCACATGCACCATGATGGTGTGTGTCATGCATGACCCCACCATGCACCATGATGGCTGTGTGTCATGCATGACCCCACCATGCACCATGATGGTGTGCTGTCATGCATGACCCCACCCATACCTGCATGATGGTGTGCTGTTCATGCATGACCCCACCATACACCCCCATGGTGGTGTGTGTCATGCAGACCCCACCATACAGCATGATGGTGTGTGTCATGCATGACCCCACCATACACCATGGTGGTGTGTGTCATGCATGACCCCACCATACAGCATGATGGTGTGTGTCATGCATGACCCCACCATACACCATGGTGGTGTGTGTCATGCATGACCCCCACCATAGCACGCATGATGGTGTGTGTCTTGCATGACCCCACCATGCACCATGATGGTGTGTGTCATGCATGACCCCACCATACAGCATGATGGTGTGCGTCATGCATGACCCCACCATACAGCATGATGGTGTGCGTCATGCATGACCCCACCATACAGCATGATGGTGTGCGTCATGCATGACCCCACCATACAGCATGATGGTGTGCGTCATGCATGACCCCACCATACAGCATGATGGTGTGTGTCATGCATGACCCCACCATACAGCATGATGGTGTGTGTCATGCATGGCCCCACCATACAGCATGATGGTGTGCGTCATGCATGACCCCACCATACAGCATGATGGTGTGCGTCATGCATGACCCCACCATACAGCATGATGGTGTGCGTCATGCATGACCCCACCATGACAGCATGATGGTGTGTCGTCATGCATGACCCCACCATACAGCATGATGGTGTGTCGTCATGCATGACCCCCACCATACACCATGATGGTGTGCGTCATGCATGACCCCACCATACAGCATGATGGTGTGCGTCATGCATGGCCCCACCATACACCATGATGGTGTGCGTCATGCATGACCCCACAATACAGCATGATGGTGTGCGTCATGCATGACCCCACCATACAGCATGATGGTGTGCGTCATGCATGACCCCACCATGCACCATGATGGTGTGTGTCATGCATGACCCCACCATACAGCATGATGGTGTGCGTCATGCATGACCCCACCATACAGCATGATGGTGTGCGTCATGCATGACCCCACCATACAGCATGATGGTGTGTGTCATGCATGACCCCACCATGCAGCATGATGGTGTGCGTCATGCATGACCCCACCATACAGCATGATGGTAGTGCGTCATGCATGACCCCACCATACAGCATGATGGTGTGCGTCATGCATGACCCCACCATACAGCATGATGGTGTGTGTCATGCATGACCCCACCATACAGCATGATGGTGTGTGTCATGCATGACCCCACCATGCACCATGATGGTGTGCGTCATGCATGACCCCACCATACAGCATGATGGTGTGTGTCATGCATGACCCCACCATACACCATGATGGTGTGCGTCATGCATGACCCCACCGTACACCATGATGGTGTGTGTCATGCATGACCCCACCGTACACCATGATGGTGTGTGTCATGCATGACCCCACCATACAGCATGATGGTGTGTGTCATGCATGACCCCACCATACAGCATGATGGTGTGTGTCATGCATGACCCCACCATGCAGCATGATGGTGTGTGTATGCATGACCCCACCATGCAGCATGATGGTGTGCGTCATGCATGACCCCACCATGCAGCATGATGGTGTGCGTCATGCATGACCCCACCATACACCATGATGGTGTGCGTCATGCATGACCCCACCATGCAGCATGATGGTGTGTGTCATGCATGACCCCACCATACAGCATGATGGTGTGCGTCATGCATGACCCCACCATACAGCATGATGGTGTGCGTCATGCATGACCCCACCATACGCCATGATGGTGTGCGTCATGCATGACCCCACATACAGCATGATGGTGTGCGTCATGCATGACCCCACCATACAGCATGATGGTGTGTGTCATGCATGACCCCACCATACAGCATGATGGTGTGTGTCATGCATGACCCCACCATACAGCATGATGGTGTGCGTCATGCATGACCCCACCATACAGCATGATGGTGTGTGTCATGCATGACCCCCACCATACAGCATGATGGTGTGTGTCATGCATGACCCCACCATACAGCATGATGGTGTGCGTCATGCATGACCCCACCATACAGCATGATGGTGTGCGTCATGCATGACCCCACCATACAGCATGATGGTGTGTGTCATGCATGACCCCACCATACAGCATGATGGTGTGTGTCATGCATGACCCCACCATACAGCATGATGGTGTGCTGTCATGCATGACCCCACCATACAGCATGATGGTGTGCGTCATGCATGACCCCACCATACAGCATGATGGTGTGCGTCATGCATGACCCCACCATACAGCATGATGGTGTGTGTCATGCATGACCCCACCATACAGCATGATGGTGTGTGTCATGCATGACCCCACCATGCAGCATGATGGTGTGCGTCATGCATGACCCCACCATACAGCATGATGGTGTGCGTCATGCATGGCCCCACCATACACCATGATGGTGTGTGTCATGCATGACCCCACCATACAGCATGATGGTGTGTGTCATGCATGACCCCACCATACAGCATGATGGTGTGCGTCATGCATGACCCCACCATACAGCATGATGGTGTGCGTCATGCATGACCCCACCATACAGCATGATGGTGTGTGTCATGCATGACCCCACCATACAGCATGATGGTGTGTGTCATGCATGACCCCACCATACAGCATGATGGTGTGTGTCATGCATGACCCCACCATACAGCATGATGGTGTGCGTCATGCATGACCCCCACCATACAGCATGATGGTGTGTGTCATGCATGACCCCACCATGCACCATGATGGTGTGTGTCATGCATGACCCCACCATGCAGCCATGATGGTGTGCTGTCATGCATGACCCCACCATGCAGCATGATGGTGTGTGTCATGCATGACCCCACCATGCACCATGATGGTGTGTGTCATGCATGACCCCACCATACACCATGATGGTGTGTGTCATGCATGACCCCACCATGCACCATGATGGTGTTCGTCATGCATGACCCCACCATACAGCATGATGGTGTGTGTCATGCATGACCCCACCATACAGCATGATGGTGTGTGTCATGCATGACCCCACCATACAGCATGATGGTGTGTGTCATGCATGACCCCACCATACACCATGATGGTGTGTGTCATGCATGACCCCACCATACACCATGATGGTGTGTGTCATGCATGACCCCACCATACACCATGATGGTGTTGATGTAAGAGTGCATGACGATGATGTTTCATACTCAGCTACGCACTCAGAGACCAAGTGCTTCAGGTCGGCTACACTGATTGCTTGCTTGCTGGTCGCATTGCAAGCATCCCAGACGACGGCATGGAGCTATCTCAAGCACAGGCAAGCGAGCAGGTCTGAGCACCTCAGATACAAACCCGCCTCGTCCACACCAGCTCTGGCAGACCAGGTAGAAGGTCATGCAGACAGTCGTGGGTGCATGTAGATACATCGGTGTAGCTTCATGTATCTTGAAGCATATGTCAGCACTTGCTGGAGCAGCAGGCAGGCAGGGGTAGCAGTCTGCTTCAGGTAAAGCACATCTTGATCTGGTGTGTAAAGCGAATGTTGCTTAGCAGGCGCAAGCAAGACTTGTGGCCCCAGATACAAGGACGCAGACGAGACGGTACGACCCTTGAGCACAAGGTGCTCAAGGGTCGTACCGTCGTATTCAAGGGTCGTACCGTTGTATTCAAGGGTCGTACCGTCGTATTCAAGGGTCGTACCGTCGTACTCAAGGGTCGTACCGTCGTGTTTAAAGGGTCAGTATAAGTCTTTACCATTAAAGTAGACATGACTACCTCATGTCATACAGTCCATGACAGGATATGACCAGGTCATGACACTTTGTTGCTCCCTTCGTCCTCTGGTTTCTAGTCGAGAAGGGAGATACGGTTTCTACCGTAGGTCTGTTCTCTGGTCTCTAATCTAGATGGACTACATTGGTATGGAATTACTCTCCCTGATGGTTCTAACTAGTTCTAGTACTTGTTTTAGTGTTTGAAACCATTATAGCCTTTCTAGTAACTAAGGCAACAAACATATCTAGTTTCTAGTTACTAGGTATTCCCTAACAAGATCTACTAGCAGTCTATACGGATGGTGATAGATGGAATTACCTTGTGTCCAAGACAGACAGTCTTCAGCAGGTGAGGATCCTCCCAACTCACCTGAAACGTAAAACATCAATTTTGAACGTTTTTCAAGATTGACTTTGTAACGAGACAGATTTAAGAATTCTTTGCTGACTAACAGAACTGATTACTAAGATAATGTATGTTATGGTATATCACCAGAAAAATATATCTATACGTGTATATAAGATAAGCTTTAAGTACCTCACTACTTAACTACACTTGCTAAGAAAATGTTCATACCAAATTTCAACAGTTTAAGTGCCTCATGTGCAGAGTGCGTTACCAGACCACGCACTTAACCACTTTAAATTTATCTAATATTCTTTTCTTGGCATAATTTGGTTTAGCATAACATTAACTAACAAACAGCGTTTCATTACGGGAGTAAATCATATTAAGTCTCTTGTAAGATTTATGAATAATAATAATACGAATGATAATAATGGTAATAGTAATGCTAATAATAAAGATAATGATAATAATGATGATAATGATAGTGATAATAATAACAATAATAATAATGATAATATAATAATAGTAATAATAATAATAATAATAATAATAATGATAATAACAATAATAATGCAACCAGCACAACTAATTCTTCCATTAACGAGGAAGGGAACAGCGCCAATAACAATAACTGTATCATTTATAATACAAAAGTTATTGTGTGCTGGTCCTGTTACAACAACACAACCCACACTTTACGCTCGTCTGTTTCTAATTCAATATTTAATTACTTATAAGAAAGATGTTCATTAAATCATGAACTCTCCATAAATCATCAGTGACATTTATAACCCTAAACATTATGAGTTAGTGTGATTTACTTACATCTTTACTATCAATGGCAAATTATAACGACATTCGTGAAAATATAAATGTGTATGACGCTTGCATTATCAAAATCCAGATTGTGAATAATGTACGACTGGGATTATGAGTTACCTTTATAGAAGTGACGTAATATTAGGAAAATGTGTAAACATAGGTAAATAAGTGAGTAGCATTACAAATAATGCATGATTGTGACGACAGATAATGAAAATATTATCAACCCTCATAATGATAAGAATGATAATGATAAAAAACACCATTTCATATGATGATAATAATAATGATGATGACTTATAATAATCATAATGAAAATAATAATAATGATAATAATAATAATAATAATAATAATAATAATAATAATAATAATTTTTTTTTTTTTTTTTATACCTCGTCGCTGTCTCCCGCGGTTGCGAGGTAGCGCAAGGAAACAGACGAAAGAAATGGCCCAACCCCCCCCATACACATGTACATACACACGTCCACACACGCAAATATACATACCTACACAGCTTTCCATGGTTTACCCCGGACGCTTCACATGCCTTGATTCAATCCACTGACAGCACGTCAACCCCTGTATACCACATCGCTCCAATTCACTCTATTCCTTGCCCTCCTTTCACCCTCCTGCATGTTCAGGCCCCGATCACACAAAATCCTTTTCACTCCATCTTTCCACCTCCAATTTGGTCTCCCTCTTCTCCTCGTTCCCTCCACCTCCGACACATATATCCTCTTGGTCAATCTTTCCTCACTCATTCTCTCCATGTGCCCAAACCATTTCAAAACACCCTCTTCTGCTCTCCCAACCACGCTCTTTTTATTTCCACACATCTCTCTTACCCTTACGTTACTTACTCGATCAAACCACCTCACACCACACATTGTCCTCAAACATCTCATTTCCAGCACCTCCATCCTCCTGCGCACAACTCTATCCATAGCCCACGCCTCGCAACCATACAACATTGTTGGAACCACTATTCCTTCAAACATACCCATTTTTGCTTTCCGAGATAATGTTCTCGACTTCCACACATTTTTCAAGGCTCCCAAAATTTTCGCCCTCTCCCCCACCCTATGATCCACTTCCGCTTCCATGGTTCCATCCGCTGACAGATCCACTCCCAGATATCTAAAACACTTCACTTCCTCCAGTTTTTCTCCATTCAAACTCACCTCCCAATTGACTTGACCCTCAACCCTACTGTACCTAATAACCTTGCTCTTATTCACATTTACTCTTAACTTTCTTCTTCCACACACTTTACCAAACTCCGTCACCAGCTTCTGCAGTTTCTCACATGAATCAGCCACCAGCGCTGTATCATCAGCGAACAACAACTGACTCACTTCCCAAGCTCTCTCATCCCCAACAGACTTCATACTTGCCCCTCTTTCCAAGACTCTTGCATTTACCTCCCTAACAACCCCATCCATAAACAAATTAAACAACCATGGAGACATCACACATAATAATAATAATAATGATAATAATAATAATGATAATAATAATAATAATGATAATAATAATAATAATTATGATGATGATAATAATAATAATGATAATGATAATGATAATAATAATAATAATAATAATAATAATAATAATAATAATAATAATAATGATAATAATAATAATAATAATAACAATAATGATAATGATAATGATAATGATAATATCAATAACAACAGTAAAAACGAAGAGTGAGTATGCAGTTTGTAAGGGATGAGAGGGCCTGGGAAGTGAGTCAGTTGTTGTTCGCCGATGATACAGCTCTAGTGGCTGATTTGAGTGAGAAACTGCAGAAGTTGGTGACTGAGTTTGGAAAAGTGAGTGAAAGGAGAAAGTTTGGAGTAAGTGTGAGTAAATGCAAGGTTATTAGGCTTAGCAGGGTTGAAGTATACGCTAGTTGGGATGTAAGTTTGAATGGAAAAAAAAAATTGGAGGAAGTGGTGTTTTAGATATCTGAAAGTGGACTTAGCAGCGAAGGGAACCATGGAAGCACAATTGAATAATTGGATGGGGAAAGGGGCAAAGGTTCTGGGAGCGCTGAAGAATGAGTAGAAAGAGAGATTGTTACCTGGGAGAAGAAAATGGGTATGTTTGAAGTAATAGTAGTTCCAACAATAATATATGGATGCGAGGCAGGGGCTATAAGTGAGGTTATGTGGAGGAGGGTGGATGTGTTGGAAATGAAACGTTTGAGGCCAATATGTGGCGTGAGGTGGTTTGATCGAGTAAGTAATGAAAGGGTAAGAGAGATGTGTGGTAACAAAAAGAGTGTGGTTGAGAGAGCAGAAGAGGGTGTGCTGATATGGTTTGGACATATGGAAAGAATGAGTGAGGAAAGGTTGACAGAGGATATATGGGTCAGAGGTGGAGGCAACAAGGAGAAGCGGGAGACCAAATTGGAGATGAAAGAATGAAGTGGAAAAGGTTTTGAGTGATCAGAGTGTGGACATGCAATTGGGTGAAAGCTGTGCATAGGACAGAGTGAATTGGAAGGATGTGGTATACTGGGGTCAACGTGCTGTTAATGGACTGAACCAAGGCATGTGAAGCGTCCGGGATAACCCATGGAAAGGTGTGTGGGGCCTGGACGTGGATAGGGAGCTGTAGTTTCTGTGCATTACACGTGACAGCTAGAGACTGAGTGTGAGCAGATGTAGCCTTTCTTCGTCTGTTCTTGGCGCTACCTCTCAAACACGGGGAGCAGCGATCAAATATGAAAGAAAGAAGGAAAGAATTATGATGATAATGATGATACTACTACTAATACTACTACTACTACTACTACTACTACTAATAATAATAATAATAATAATAATAATAATAATATGAATATTGATGATAGTGGTAATGACAATGATAATGATGATAATAGTAATAAAGCTACATCGAAACTGTGCAACCAATCATGGAAGAGCAACATAATCGCCAATCACAGCCCAGCTACGTCGTAACCACTCAGCCAATGAGAGTCCCTATACTGATGGCAGCCATAGAGTCGTCAGGTAGTCGTCATCATGTGGTGGTAGTGCTGTCCTGGCTGGCTGTACGAGAGGATGACAACAACAGCGGGAGGGAGGCAGGGCCGCTAGAGACGAGGTCACCACCAGATCAATGCTGCCAACCACACCCTCCCTCCCTCCCTCCCTCCCTCCCTCATCCTCCCTCACACACCACCTGCCAACCACACCCTCCCTCCCTCATCCTCCCTCACACACCACCTGCCAACCACACCCTCCCTCATCCCCTTCCACACCACCTGCCAACCACACCCTCCCTCACCCTCCCTCCCACACCACCTGCCAACCACACCCTCCCTTGTACCCTTCCACACCACCTGCCAACCACACCCTCCCTCACCCTCCCTCCCACACCACCTGCCAACCACACCCTCCCTTATACCCTTCCACACCACCTGCCAACCACACCCTCCCTCACCCCTCCCTCCCACACCACCTGCCAACCACACCCTCCCTTATCCCCTCCCACACCACCTGCCAACCACACCCTCCCTCACCCTCCCTCCCTCCCACACCACCTGCCAACCACACCCTCCTTATCCCCTTCCACACCACCTGCCAACCACACCCTCCCTCCCTCGTCCTCCCTCACCCATCCCTCCCACACCACATGCCAACCACGCCCTCCCTCCCTCCCCTCCTCACTCCCCCTCCCACACAACCCGCCAACCACATACTCCCCCTCCCCCTTACCCCCTCCACCATCGTTATAACGACCCAACCATCGCTGAACATTTACGATGACTAATTGGATGAAGCTTTTTTCCTCTCGTGTAAACTGAAAAAATTTAGATTTTTTTTTTAACATTTATCAATTCATGTTTCTTTTTATTTCCTTTGAAGATCTTTAAGCTTTTATATTTCCACGACTGAAAATCATATTATCTAATTCATCATTCATCACCGCGCGCAACACAACGCTCACCATTCATCATTCATCACCGCGCGCAACACAACGCTCACCATTCATCATGATCAACGTGCGCAACACAACGCTCACCATTCATAATGATCAATGTGCGCAACACAACGTTTTTGTGTTGGATAACGAGCTAGAGTTGTTCTCGTAACCTCTCCTCCATTTTTGTACATTCACAAATGTATGGCATTAATGGAATCCTGGTCACCTTTAGTTACACATTGTTGTATTGCAAATAATTCTCATATATATATATATATATATATATATATATATATATATATATATATATATATATATATATATATATATATATATATATATATATATATTTTTTTTTTTTTTTTTTTTTTTTTCTTTGTCGCTGTCTCCCGCGTTTGCGAGGTAGCGCAAGGAAACAGACGAAAGAAATGGCCCAACCCACCCCCATACACATGTATATACATACGTCCACACACGCAAATATACATACCTACACAGCTTTCCAGGGTTTACCCCAGACGCTTCACATGCCTTGATTCAATCCACTGACAGCACGTCAACCCCGGTATACCACATCGCTCCAATTCACTCTATTCCTTGCCCTCCTTTCACCCTCCTGCATGTTCAGGCCCCGATCACACAAAATCTTTTTCACTTCATCTTTCCACCTCCAATTTGGTCTCCCACTTCTCGTTCCCTCCACCTCCGACACATATATCCTCTTGGTCAATCTTTCCTCACTCATTCTCTCCATGTGCCCAAACCATTTCAAAACACCCTCTTCTGCTCTCTCAACCACGCTCTTTTTATTTCCACACATCTCTCTTACCCTTACGTTACTTACTCGATGAA